>NC_061514.1:134333776-134568922 GCF_022539505.1 Lolium rigidum
ACCTTCATCTTCATCTGCCTCAACCAGGACCGCGCTTGATTTATCTGGTAAACATCTGAATGGCGCTGTTCATATGCTGACGAAGCTTTCACCATGTGCGCTGGGTGAAGGGTAGTCTGCTTGGGAGGCCACGTCATGATCGATGATGAGAGACCCGCCAGCAACTCGACTGCTTCTTTTTCGCAACGCCAGCAGGCGGGCGCACTGTTTGCCCCGCGCTTCTGTCGTACTTGTGCTAGATCGGCAATGCCGGCCTCGGAAGCCTCAGAGTGATGCGCGCGTGCAGGCACTCTTCAAAGCTTGCTTCAAGTGGGATTGGTCCTGGTGGCGATGTGTATTACCACCAGCTGATCCTGTGAGGGACTATCTGAAAGGAGCCTCGCTGACTCGTCGATGTTTGAATCATACTGACATGCCAAATATCGTACTCACATGTGGTAGATGGAGAGCTGGTTTCCTCGATCCATTAAACTTGGTGAAATCCAGGAGCCGATATTTGGGTGGTCACGGGATCAACTCGTACTCGTTGGTCTGACTTGGAGCTAACGATTGTCTCGCTTTTCGGCATCATGCCGGACAGGTGTTCCGGATCATGGCTCGATCCGCGGTGATGGCGCATAGCGTCGAGACTCGAAGGTGTGAGGTGGCATGCCCAACCGACCATGCTTGCTTTTCCGGCTCAGGACCAGCGCAGGAGCTGAGCTGCGGGGTTTGTCGGAGGCGGCATACTTGGCGACACGTCTGCTTCTCAAGATCTGTTTAGGCAGTTCCTCTTTCTTTGTTAGGAAGTCCTAACATTTATATTTTGGTTCGAAGAGACGGTGCTACGTCGACAGCATTATGCATGCCACGTATATCCGTGAGGGATCTCCTTAGGCGCCTCATGCAAGAATTGGTAGTCACTAGGGTCACCACAGAATCTTGTATGAAGCCGACGTATGCCGATGAATTCGGCACTTATTTTAGTCTTTATAGCATAAACGCGGTGGACGGAGGGCAGGGTGGCATCTCTCTCGGTGAGTCCACAGAGCTGGTCTGACGGAGGGTATTGGTGATGGCTCATGATTTCTGGATCGCGAGCGACACGCTCAAAGTGTTCACCAGGCTCTCAGACCAGTGGTGCAGCAGACTGACCATAACGGAAGTTAATCTCCTGACGCAGCGACCTGGTCACGTTCTTCTGACAGGGTGGTTGGGTCCTCCATCGAGCGCCTTCAGGTGAGGCCTTTCACTGGTACCATGTGAGCAGGGTTCTGTGAAGGAATCAATGCACAGTTCACACAAGTGTTTGCTTCTTGAGGTGGAGAGAAATGAGTGAGGCTGACTCAACATAAAAGTAGAAAGAAAGGTCCTTCGAGAGGAAAGCATCGGTCCCATTGCATATTTGTGCTAGAGCTTTTTATTTTGAAAACAAAAAACAATTTTGTCAATGGTAGTAATAAAGCACATGCTATTATGTAAATTATATCTTTGTTGACGTGCATTCCCATTGGCGGGCAGGGCGGGCAGCACGGTAGAGCCGAGACAGCTGGGAGCATTTGGCTGGCTGATCCCTCGGAAGCGACGGCCCGCAAAGCCTCCTAGTCCTTACGTCCGTCATATGTAAGGGCGTGCCACGACTCTATACCTGGTCGGGGAAGGTGATGGATGATGCCTCGCTTAGTTCCTGCATGGCATACACGTAAACATTAAATACGAGCCTCGTCGGCTCTCAAGGTTATCATGTCGAATGCGGCTCAAAGAGCCGGTCCGCCCATCGATCGCGCTACAGAGTGTCTCTGAGCATACCGGTGGTCCTGCTTGATCAAGATGAAGCTAATGAGATCTCTGACGATTTAGGGTTTTCACCGCATAAATGGGATGTGCCTACTATTTCATGAATGTGACCTGGTTAGCACAGCCCTGCCAGTGACAATGCTTGATCCTAGACGGGGGCCTAAAAACCAACACGAGGTTGATCCCAGACATGCTTTCTGGGGCTAGCATAAACGTCACCCTACACGCCGCTGGATCCTCCAACCCTTTGTAAGGCCTAACATATTGCCGGATGTTAAGCTAATCCTTGATGAAACAAGGAGCAACCGTAGCCGGATCAGATCTACTAAACTACGATCAAGCGGGGTGCCGCCCCTACACCCTAAGATAGGTGTAGGGGCGGCTAGACGTGCAAGGGTCGCACTAAACAGGAAGCATGCTGGTATGAAGAGCAATGCTAACCCTTAACACGTCTAAGATAACTACGTTGCTCGCCATCAAAGAGGCTTGCAGGCTGTTCGAACGCGCTTGAACAACGTGGGCGGGCCCAGTGTCTGCCTAGATGCAGCAAGATGCTGGTTCTGAGGCAGCATGGTGCTACAGTAGAGACCCTCGAGGCGAAGGAGTTGGCGTGCGCCGAGATTTGTTTGTGGTTGAACGTTGGTTGTTGTTTATTCCATAAACTACCTAGATACATATTTATAGTCAGGGGGACTTTCTGGCGGTAGGAAGTTGTCCCAGCATGCGAGAACAAACTCCTGCTTTTTTAGTCTAGGGTATAATCTTGTAATTAAAGATACGGGCAATCTGACGCCCAAATTCTCAGGTGCAAGGCAGCCCAGAGATCTTCCACGTGTAATCTTCCAAGCCCCTGCCATACATTGCCCTCACAGTTTCCCATGCAAAAATGCGGAGCAACTTTGCAATACCCCCAGTTTTGAGCAATGATAATTCCAAAACCACTCATTCCCTAATGAAAGGGTCATGTGCGTTACGGGCGAAGCTATGTGATATTCTTCATTGACGTCGAAACCCCCCGGCGGGCGAGAGACGGGCAACACGGTAGAGCCGGGAACAACTAGGGCTGCGGGCTGGCCCCGGTCCCTCGCAGCGACGGCCCGCAAAGCCTCCCGGTCGCACGTCCGATGTTTATCACAAGGGCGTGCCACCTGACCTATACCTGGTCGGGAAGGTGTGGATGATGCCTCGCTTAGTTTCCTGCATGGCATACACGTAAACATTAAATACGAGCCTCGATCGGCTCTCAGGTTGTCCTGTGAATCGGCTCAAAGAGCCGATCCACCCATGATCCGGACGGGGTGTCCGAATATATGGTGGTCCTGGTTGATCAAGGTAAAGCTAATTAGATCTACGACGATTTAGGGTTTTCACCGCATAATCGGATCATCCTACTCACGATTGGGCCTCGCGCTCGCGCACGGTGACCGTAAGCCGATCCTAGACAGGGCCTAAAAACCAACACGAGGTTGATCCCCGGAACATCCTTTCTAGGGCTAGCAAACGCCACCCTACACGCCGCTGGATCCTCCAACCCTTTGTAAGGCCTAACTATTGCGGATATTAAACTAATCCTTGATGAAACAAGGAGCAACCGTAACGGATCAGATCTACTAAACTATGATCAAGCGGGGTGCCGCCCCTACACCTAAGATAGGTGTAAGGGCGGCTAGACATGCAAGGGTTGCACTACAACAGCATGTAATATGAAGAACAATGCTAACCCTAACATATCTAAGATAACTACGTTGCTCGCCATCAAAAAGGCTTCAGTACGAGCAACGCGTGAACAACGTGGGCAGGCTTGTGCTGCCTAGATCGCAAGATGCGATCTAGGCAGCATGGTGCTTACCGGTAGAAACCCTCGAGACGAAGGAGTTGGCGATGCGCCGAGATTTGTTTGTGGTTGAACGTTGGTTGTTGTTTATTCCATAAACCCTAGATACATATTTATAGTCCAGCGGACTTTCTAACGTGGGAATAATCCCCACCGTGTACGAGACAAACTCTAACTTTTAGTCTAGATACAATCTACTATAATTAAAGATACATGGGCAATCTAGCCCAAACCCTCCATGCAAGGCCGCTTCAGAGATCTTCCACGTGTAATCTTCCAAGCCCATCTTGATCGCGGCCCACCTCCTGATTTAGCCAAAATCTGGTGATAACACATGCCCCCCTGGTTTTGGTAATGATAATTTCAAAACCACTCTGTTTTTCCTCCGAGGGGTCATGTCGTGGCAGAGCAGAACTGCCGCAGTATTCTCCATCATGATGCCCTGTCTTCCCAGCTTCTCTGCACAATTTGACAGCTTTAGCATCACCTCCTCGGAAACCGCAATAGCATTAAATTTCCACCAGATTTCTCATTATTTATCCGTGCCGATCGATTAGCCCTCTTCATCCCCTTCCTCTGTTCTAGCTATCAGCACCAAAAACCCTCTTCTTCTCCAGCCATGTCGTCTTCTTCCTCCTCTTCCGTCTCCCTCCAATCCTCTTCCTCAAGCGAATTGGTTCCAGAGCACAACCAGATGGAGACGTACAACCGCCGGGCTCCCAAGCATTGGGACAAGCGGGAGTGGGACTTCGACTACGTGCTGGAGGGTGAAGACCTTGTCTGGTCAGATGGGGCCATGCCCCTAACCGACGGGGAAAATGACCTCCGGTACCTGGTCGACGGAGTACTGGAGGCGGAGAGCGACGACGACGACCCTCCCTTCCGGGGAAAATTCACCTCCGTCACCAAAGAAAAAGAGGACGACGAAGAAGAAGACGTCTCCTCCGACCTGAAGAAGGAACAGGAGGACGATACTTCCTCCGACGAACCACCACCAAAGCGCATCCGGGGCTGGGCTTGGTCAGACGAGGACAATGATGATGACGAGGAAGAGGCCTCTGCTGAAGGTCATAGTAGCAGCAACGAGGAACTCGCCGACGACAGCAATGGCGACAGCTACCTTAGTGCCGGCGAAGACAGCAACAGCCCTTAGAGTAGGGATTTACTAGCATAGAGTTGGTAGTAGTAATCCGTTCCCTTTTGTTGAACAATCGGCTTCTCCTTGTAAGAAATTTTATTATCAATGAAGAATTTCCCTTAACTTGATTTCGCCGATTTCTTTCATGCTGAGTTTGTCGACTGTTGGCCTAATCCATGCTTAATGACCGATGGCAACGCACCGGTTTCTCACGATAATCTACGAGACAGGCCAATTTAGCCATCCCTCCAAACTAGCCAGCTCTGCCGATAACGATGGCACAGCCGATCTTAGTAGGCTGGCGACTTGATCTTGAGCAGGCGTCTTTAAAAGAGCCCTGGAACTATCTTGGATGCTCAAACTGATGACTCCGTAACAGAACACCACTTTCCAGACCAGTTGTGTCGTAGGGCTAGCCGACTCCAACCAAATCGGCTCCCCAGAGCAAAGATCCTTAAGGCGAGCTGCCCCCGAGCCTTAATCAAGGCGAATCAGCCACATGTGCCGACATTAGCCTCAAATCATGACGTAGCCAGCCGATTTTAACAACACCGGCTCCCCAAAGCAGGGAACCTTTAGGGTGAGCTGCCCCCCGAGCTTCTTCAATCTACTTCTTGCGCCTTGCAGGTCAAATCAGCTCCTTCCTTACCCTGATTTGTACGTCCATGCTGCTCTCGGCATTGCTCTTGAAGAGAAGATCCGAGCCATTGAACCATTGAACCACTCCATTGAGGAGTTCTCCCATCATAATCTCTCTTCGTGGTCCACTTTCTGCTCCATTGATCCTTAAGTCGATGGCCATGTATCGGCTTTTATATCCTTAAGTCGATGACTGCTGCATCGGCTGTGCTTAAAAATTTTCGGCCCCCGCACTCCAATACCCATCACCAAAGGATGAGCTACTTCTACTGTATATCCTCGTGTTTTATCCACCTGGGTGCCCCCCCGAGCCGATTCTGTCAAGAGAATTGATGGTATCGGCTCTGTTGGATAACATGTTGAATCCAGGCAGAATGGATGGTGAGGATAATTTTGGCCGATTGCTGGAATCGGCCTCCATGTTGCTTGTTCGATGAAGGTTTTGTAATGTCCCTTCATAAAACTTTTTGGGGCCGATCACAAGGATCAGCCTCGCCACGTTAGCTTATTGACGTGCTCTCGCTACTCGCTCAGGCCGGTAGATAAAACCAGCCCAATCTCTGATTTCATCCTGTTGGTGCGCTCGCTGTCGTCCACCTTGAGTGCATCGTATAATCGTGGAGCACTAAGCTTCGTCGGAAGAATGAGCACCATGTTTGTGCCAGCCGATGTTTCATCATCGGCTTTCCTCTGCTTGGGGCGCCACTCCATTTTCCGTGGACGACCCTCTTCATCCAGGGCTCGATGAATCTTCGCGGCCAGATCAGGCCTTGCTTTTCTCAATGTGTGCAAGTATAACCTCTCGGCTTCCTCCAGGCCGCGCAATCGCTGAACCCTGCGTTTCTGGGAACGGCTAAGTCCATCAGGGCACCACCTTGGCCGGTGATACCTGTCTTCTTCTTCTTCTTGTCCCTCGTTTTCTGAATCCTCGAGATCTTCCCATCGAGGGGACTCAGCGCGTTTGCTTTGTGGCGGGAGAGGCCCTAAGCGCTCGAACACGGACACGCTGGCTGCCTCCTTCTTCTTCCGGTTGCATTCTGGGCAATTGCCGATTGTTGGCAATCGGCTCATTCCTGAATCCCAGCGAGTGCTCGAAGAAGGGACAATCCCGGTGCTCGTCCTCGTCGTCTCGCTCCCTTGCCTTTTCCTTGGCACAACGCTCGTGCTCCTCCTCATCGCGATTATGCCGACGATGTCTTCCGGCTTCTCTAGCCGGACGATCTCTTTCATCATCATCGCCGGACCGTCGGCGTTGGTCGTACTGACTCACGTACTTGTTGAGGAGGTGATCAGAGAGAGGTCGCTGATATCTTATGTTCTTTACTTCTCCCTCTGTTACGTAGCGCTTGCCATCTTGGCGGAGCCGGTCGCGTGGAGCGGCTTCCTCTGTGTCTTTGCTGTGAGAGCAGCTGCCCTCATCTCCATCCTTGCCAGCGTGGTGTCCGGATCCTACCATGTTGATGCTGAACGCAGACCCTGGCTGGCAACCCTCATGGTAAGTATATTCCACCATGTTAACGGCGGGGAAAGGGTATGTGTCGGCCTTCATGGCGTACTGGTTAAAAATCAACCGTCCATTTTCTATCGCCATTTGGATCTGCTGCCGCCACACCCTGCAGTCGTTGGTGGTGTGGGAGAACGTGTTATGCCATTTGCAGTATGGCTTTCCGTTCAGCTCTTGCACCGTGGGGAACTTGTGGCCTTCGGGTACCTTTATATGCTTCTCCGTGAGTAAGAGATCAAAAATCTGCTCCGTCTTGGTCACGTCGAAGTCGAACCAACCAGCCATCACATACACATCACATCACTATCTGGCATATAATAATTATGTTTTGTTCTTCTTTCATAGGACATGGACATATGGTCCTACCTGTTATCTCTGTGGTTGGAGATGACCATCAATAATGTCCAACATATGCCTTTGCATTCCTATGTTTCATTTATTTAGTTACTTTTCACTTTATTCAGAACCAATCGACGCTTATGGGTGGTAGTCTGCTTGGGAGGCCACGTCCTTAATCGATGATGAGAGACCCACCACCGCCAACTCGACTGCTTCTTTTTCACTTATATGAGCCGAAAAGCATCGGTTCCTAATGGTCCTGAAGCGCCGGACGTATTCGACACCTGTCTCCCCGCGCTTCGTCGTACTTGCGCTAGATCGGCAATACCAACATCGAAAGCCTCTGAGTGATACTGCTCATGGAACTGTTCTTCCAACCGCTTCCAAGTCCGAATGGAGTTCGGTGGCAGCGATGTGTACCACCCGAAAGCCGATCCTGTGAGGGACTGTGCGAAGAACCTCACACGCAACTCGTCCGACGCCGAGATCGTGCCCGAGCTGTGCCAAATATCGGCTCACATGCTCGATGGAGCTGGAACCATCCGATCCACTAAACTTTGTGAAGTCCGGGAGCCGATATTTGGGTGGTAGCGGGATCGGTTCGTAGTCGTTGGGGTACGGCTTGGTGTAGCCGAACGTCTTCCTTTTCGGCATCATGCCAAACTGATCTTTCGGAATTGCACAAATCTGATCCGCCGTGATGGCTGAAGGTGTCGAACCCCGAAGATTCGCCGGGGTGGCATACTTAACCAGCCATGCTTGCTTTTCCGGTTCCGAGCCAACCGCAGGAGCTGGGCTCGGAAGTTTGTCGGAGTGGCGTACTTAGCTAGCCACGATTGCTTCTCGGGATCGGCTCCCGACGTTCCTCCTGCCGTTCCGGAGGCCCCCGATATTGCAGCCTGGTTCGAGAGTGCCCGGGTGTTGCGGTCCGGTACGTACGCGCACGCGTATCCGTGCGGGATCTCCTTGGGTGCCTCGGGTAGGAATTGGTAGTCACTAGGATCACCACCAATCTTGTAGACGACGTATGCCGATGAGTTCGGCAGTTCCGGTGCTGCCCATGCGAACGGTCGGGGCTGGAGCGGCATCTCTCCCTTGAAAGTCCCCGAGCTGGTCCCGATGGAGAATACCGGTGGCTCATGATTTCCTGGACGACGCGCGAGCGACACGCTCCAAAGTGTTCACCGAGGCTCTCGAGTGGCGGTGCGGCGAATGAGCCACCATGTAGTTGATCTCCTGCCGCGGTGACCTGGTGCGTTCTTCCGACGGGGCGGACAGGTCCACTCCATCGAGCGCGCCTTCGGGTGTGAAACCCTTCCACCCGACGCCATGGGAGCGGGTTCGGTGGAAAGAGCCGATGAGTTCGGCTTCGAGGGTTGCCTTGATCTCGTCATGTTTCTTCTTGAGGTCATCAGGCAGATCCTCGTACGTGACCGGAGTGTCTTCCGCCATCTCGGATGTAGATGGCGATGTTGTGGATGTCGAAGGTTGTCCCACCGGGCGTGCCAGAAATGTGTTGACGTCAGAAACCCCCTGGCGGGTAGAGACGGGCAACACGGTAGAGCCGGGAACAACTAGGGCTGCGGCTGGCCCCAGTCCCTCAGAGCGACGGCCCGCAAAGCCTCCTGGTCGCACGTCCGATGTTTATCACAAGGGCGTGCCACCCGACCTATACCTGGTCGGGAAGGTGTGGATGATGCCTCGCTTAGTTTCCTGCATGGCATACACGTAAACATTAAATACGAGCCTCGATCGGCTCTCGAGTTGTCTCGTGAATCGGCTCAAAGAGCCGATCCACCCATGATCCGGACGGGGTGTCCGAATATATGGTGGTCCTGCTTGATCAAGGTAAAGCTAATTAGATCTACGACGATTTAGGGTTTTCACCGCATAATCGGATCATCCTACTCACGATTGGGCCTCGCGCTCGCGCACGGTGACCGTAAGCCGATCCTAGACGAGGGCCTAAAAACCAACACGAGGTTGATCCCCGAACATCCTTTCTAGGGCTAGCAAACGCCACCCTACACGCCGCTGGATCCTCCAACCCTTTGTAAGGCCTAACTATTGCGGATATTAAACTAATCCTTGATGAAACAAGGAGCAACCGTAACGGATCAGATCTACTAAACTATGATCAAGCGGGTGCCGCCCCTACACCTAAGATAGGTGTAAGGGCGGCTAGACATGCAAGGGTTGCACTACGACAACATGTAATATGAAGAACAATGCTAACCCTAACATATCTAAGATAACTACGTTTCTCGCCATCAAAAAGGCTTCAGTACGAGCAACGCGTGAACAACGTGGGCAGGCTTGTGCTGCCTAGATCGCAAGATGCGATCTAGGCAGCATGGTGCTTACCGGTAGAAACCCTCGAGACGAAGGAGTTGGCGATGCGCCGAGATTTGTTTGTGGTTGAACGTTGGTTTTTGTTTATTCCATAAACCCTAGATACATATTTATAGTCCAGCGGACTTTCTAACGTGGGAATAATCCCCACCGTGTACGAGACAAACTCTAACTTTTAGTCTAGATACAATCTACTATAATTAAAGATACATGGGCAATCTAGCCCAAACCCTCCATGCAAGGCCGCTTCAGAGATCTTCCACGTGTAATCTTCCAAGCCCATCTTGATCGCGGCCCACCTCCTGATTTAGCCAAAATCTGGTGATAACACCTCCTACCTAGCTCTCATCTCCTCCAAGCGGCTTCTCCAATGGATGGGGGTATGGCTCACAATCCCTAACCCTAGGTGTTGTGATTTGTATGTGCTATTTTCTTGGTGGATTTGGTGTCTAGTTGTTCCAAATCATGTGTAGTATACTCCTCTTGCATGCTATAAGGCCGATCTGGTCGTAGACAAGTTTTTGATTGCAAGGTCTGCTAGATTCGCAGGGCTGGATTATCCGGCCCCGCGAAGACCGGATTATCCGGTCGGGCCGGATTATCCGCCCCGGGGACACCGGATTATCCGGCCTGGAGCTTCATCGCCGCTGCAGTGTTGATTCAATCTATCTTGTCTAGACTTGTACCGACTTATAGTATGCTTCTAGAGTACATTACTGTATCATACATGACTTATGAGCATTATCTTCTCTTTGCTATCCATGTTTGCTGTTCACAGGTAGTGGTTCTCGGGGTCGGAGACGCCCAAGGCGTGACCGGTCAAGTGATGAGTTTGCACTGAATGCTCCCCGCAAGTCCACCGCCTCAAGGCAAAAGAACAAGGAACAGAGGCAGAACTACAAGTCTATGGACATTGTCACTTATGCAGCAATCCGTTTGAAGAACTGGTATGAAGACCTCCCAAGGGATGAAGAGACAGAGGGCAGACAATTCTGGTGCATGGAGCAGGAGTTCATCTACAAGGATATTTATGAGCCCATGAAGAAACTGCGACCCATGCAAGCTATCAATGTGGATCTTCTGGCAGTCAACAATCATTTTGAGGATGCCATCTGGGTGACTGGCAGGTTGGGCTTGCAGGATCTGATGAAGATTCAGTGTGACTTTAGTCCAGAGTTGGTTAAGCAATTCTTCGCTACTTTGGCCATCAAGAAAGATGTTGAGCACTCTATGGAATGGATGTCTGGCTCCACTCACTGTGAGGCAACCTTGCGCCGGTTTGCCTCTATTCTTGGACTTCCTGAAGAAGGATGCCGTCGCCTCCATGGTCCTCAGAAGACGGATAAGAATGTGCTGTTTGATCTCTATAACTCTTCTGGAGCAGTTGGTACTACCAAGGGGCTGCTTCCCATCTACGGTCAGTTGCTCCGTTTCTTTCGAGCCACCATTGCTCCAAGTGGTGGAAACAATGATGCACTCTGGGGAGCTCTTGTGGATCTTATGCACCTCAGTCTTAAGTGTGCTCGTGATCCTAATGAGGAACGTGACTTCTCTCTTGATGTCATGGACTTCATCTTCCATGAGATTCATGATGCCATGGTCTCCCGGACCACCATACCTTATGCACCATATATCCAGCTCCTCATCAACAACTCTGTGTCTATGAATGAAGACTTGAGCCGGTTCCCATTGGTGAAGCACACTGTCAAGAAGGCCTACAAGCTTAAGCCGGTTCCTCATGCTGCACCTGCTCCTGACTCCTTTATGGGAGATGCTCGCTCTAGTGGTTTTGCTCCTGCTCGCCATGCTGATCTTCCTGCCATGAAGAGACAAGTGAAGAAGCTCAGTTGGTTTCAGCGTCACATTCTTTGCATGAATATTGAGATCCATAAGGAGAACTATGCAGCCAGCCGTGAGCGTTCTGAGATTCAGCATACTCAGGCGGTCATTCTTCACAAGCTCAGTGGTGAGCAAGGACCTCCGCCTCAGCCTCCAGTTCACCCATGTTACAGTGGGTGGCATTCTTCACAGGTTCCGTGGAATGATCTTGAGGACTACATTCAGAGGGCCAACTACACTCGCAACTCTCCGGAGGCCCCTGACACTGATGAAGAATAAGAAGAGGCGTACCAGTCCGACGATGAAGATGGCTCCGAGTGATCTCCATGGGGCGAGTAGCATCGCGCTTGTCCCCTTTTGGCGTCTCGATGCCAAAGGGGGAGAAGTGTTCTATTAGGAATTCTCTCGGGATTTGCATGGTTTGGGCACAAGCATATGCGTTTATCATTCCTTTATTGCTTGTGTTCCCTCTTATTTGAACTATTTGGTTTGGTTGTGTTTCGTTTCAAACTATGTGCTATGTGGTGTGAGACATTGTTAAGGCTTTCAGATTTCTATATGTTGAGATCAAGGTTATTATATTGTGTGTGATGCTATATCTCCGTATTATATATCTCCATATGGGTATGATTTCTATCACCTTATTTCAACCTCATATATGTCTATGTCTCTCTTGTTAGAGCTCATGTTGGATATCTCTTGTGTTGAGGCACCCCGCACCTATGTGTTGTGTATTTGTATTCAAATGCAAATTACTTATATGCACACATGTAGGGGGAGTGCCTCTATGTTTTGCCATCATGCTTGACTCTATAGTGATTCTCTTGCAAATCCGTATATTGTCATCAAACACCAAAAAGGGGGAGATTGAAAGAACATCTCTCATATTATGTTTTCTGTGTTTGATGTCAATGTATGTGATACACTAATGTTTGTTTAAGTGGTACAGGGATTATATGGATACATATATATGTGTGATGGATGTTGTAAGTCGTGTCAAAAAGAAGCTGTAATAGGATCACCAGGCCGGATAATCCGGGTCGGATATTTCCAGAATATTGGGCCCCCATTTTTCGGCTAAGGACTTGAGGATTTGTGGCTCAGTACACCCTGGACATGGGCCGGAGATTTGCCCGGATATTTGCCCGGATTTGCCACAAGGCCGGATATTCCGGGCCGGATATTTCTAAAATATCCGGGCCCCTCGAAATCGGCTAAGGACCTAAGGAAAAGCAGCTCTGGACAGGGGCCGCACATTTGGCCGGATATTTGGCCGGATTTTCCCCGGAGCCGGATTTTCCCCGGAAGCTCCAACAACTGGAAATTGGAAGGGGGTATTTATACCCCCTTCTTCTACCTTGCTCCTTGCTCAATCATTGCAGAAAAATCTGCCAAATCTTCACCACCATTAGAGCCACCTCAAGAACACAAGATTTGCAAGATCTCCTTCCTCCCCCAACCAAAGCTCTTGATCTTTGGAGATTCGAAGGAGAAGACACCGATCTACATCCTCACCGAAGCGATTTACATTTCACCCTCATTTGTTTGAGGGCCCTCTTGCTAGTGTTCCTTTTGGTTCCCTAGTTGATTGTTGTTGATGTGTTGTTGTTGTTGATTGTTGTATTGCTACAGATTTGGGAGCCTCCAATTCGGTTGTGGATGTGTGCCCCAAGAACCTTGTAAAGGCCCGGTTTCCGCCTCGAGGAAATCCCTTAGTGGAAGTGGGCTAGGCCTTCGTGGCGTTGCCCATAGGAGATCCGAGTGAAGCCTTCGTGGCTGTTGGTTTGGCTTTCGTAGCAACCACACTCCTCCAAACGTAGACGTACCTTCTTGCAAAGGAAGGGAACTACGGGAATCATCTCCGTGTCTCCGCGTGCTCCACTCTCGGTTACCTCTATCCTATTCTATCTCTTATATTGTGTAGCTATATCTTGCTTAGTTGATTGCCTTGTCATATAGGTAAATTCACTTAGTTATATATCTAGAGAATTTACCTTTGTGTCAAGCCTAAATTGAAAAAGAACTAAAAATTGGATAGCACCTATTCACCCCCCCCCCTCTAGGTGCGGCATACGATCCTTTCACTTGTTTCTAAGTATTGAAATACCGTTTCCAACAAGTTTTGTTACATGTTCGCTTGCTGCCATTTTTATTTCAGATTGCAATTACTACTTACAATCATCCATATTACTTGTATTTCACTATCTCTTCGCCGAACTAGTGCACCTATACATCTGACAAGTGTATTAGGTGTGTTGGGGACACAAGAGACTTCTTGTATCTTAATTGCAGTGGTTGCTTGAGAGGGATATCTTTGACCTCTACCTCCCTGAGTTCGATAAACCTTGGGTGATTCACTTAAGGGAAACTTGCTGCTGTTCTACAAACCTCTGCTCTTGGAGGCCCAACACTGTCTACAGGAATAGAAGCGTGCGTAGACATCAACACCTCCATGGAGGACGCATGGAGCGAGGTAACTACGGTTTGCTTCCCTTTTTGTTCCCCATTCCTTTTTGAACCCTATTTTTGCTGGTGTAGATGAATCTGTAAATGGATGAGTATTGGGCTAATATTTGCGCCGATTTTATTCCAGTTTGCTTTGATCCCTTCTTGATTTCGTTTAAGATTTGGGGTTCGCCCGTTCGGTTAATTTATGCAAGTAATAATGGGATCTCAATCAGTTAATTTATGCAAGTAATCATAGGATCTCAATCAGTTATTTTATGCACGAATCAAAAGATATCAACCGTTTAATTTTGCAAATAATCTGGAATGTGTTCAAGTTCAGATCTGGAATCTGTTTCTTTGCCTACGATGAATCGGTGGGCACAAATTTTACAGGGAGGGTTCAGCGAACCATTGCTATGTACAAATCTGTTGTGCATGAGCTTTGGTTCGCTGACTACATCCCTGTAGACATATAATCGTGTCCACTCTAACTGAGGCTGCCTCTGTTTTTCCTAACTTTGTTATCATGCACGTTAGTCATCGTTGCAACTCATTCACTAATAGTTCCCGTTTGATATGGATCAGCTGCCTGGCAGCGACGTCGGCAGCGACGACGAGCACCATGACATCAAGACTCGCCAGGTGCTGCGGAGGCTGCAGGTCGGCCAGTACGTCTCCTACTTCGCCAAGGGTGTCTACAGGTGCCCCTTCTGCACTAGGAGGCTCGGCGGCACTGACTTCAACTGCCTCCTCACGCATGCCGAGAACATCGGAAACACCAACCCCGAGGTCGGCGCGTCGGTGAACCCCCACTCCTTCCGCGCCAAGCACATGGCGCTCGGCATGCAACTCCGCAGCATCCAGCGGGTGAAGATCTCCGCCGGGCGCATGCCTCCGCTCAAGCCCAAGGCTCCCAAGGGGAGCAACAAGTGGAGGCAGAGGCAGATGGGGTAGGCGGAGTCCTGGACGTGTGCTGCTGCTGCCTCCTATTTTGTTGTTAGCTAGGGATCCCTTGTTGTTATGTTGTTAGTATGATGGTGCTGTGAAGAACCTCGAACCTGTTACTATGTTTGGCTGCCGTATGCAGCTTATTATCTAGGGAGGGATCCCTATTATCTATCCCTATTCTACTATATGACCGTGTGAATTTATCGTACATTCCCTGTAGATTTGCTTCTAGATTTAACTACATACATATGGACCGGATGGAGTACTAGATTGAGCTCCCTACTAGATTTGCTCGCCATATTGGGCAAACAACGAGGACCAAAAGGCACAAATAATAATTGAAGAAAGACAGAAATGCAAGCTTCTCTAGATTTGATACTAATTAGGTGAAAAAAGGCAGAGAGAAGGAGGCGGAAAAGGTACTCTTAAAAGGGAAAATGTCAATTTGGGCCGAGAGAGACAAAATCCAGCTCCTGCTCACGTGCAACCAAACGCTATCTCGTCCTGTCCCACGCGGTCCCTTTCTACCAGCCCCACGCGACACGGACCCACACGACGCGGCCCCACACGTCAGCACAGAACGGTCAACTAAACGGGAATCCTGCCGTCTGAGCTGCTTCTGCGTGTTTCAAACAAGGACTTGGGGAAAACTGAGGAAAAACTAAGGAGCTGGGGAAAACTGAGCACAACTAAGGACCCGAGGGCACGAAAATAGAAATCCCCTTAAAAACGAACAACTAATTTTAGTACCCTGCGTAGAGGCGTGTGAGTTCAACACTATTCCAGGGGGTTTCATGATGATCAAAAACTTCAGTGATAGAATGAAAAGATGGGTAGAATTAACACCCTTGGAAAAAAAACTAAACACACTAATAAAATGCCAATCTAAGAATTATGAGAAATCAATGAAATGCATTACCAAACCCTTGCAGATTGTGTAATGGTACAAGTATTAAAAGCTTCCCCACAAGTGTGTATAAAAATGAAGTACAATGCTGAAATACGAGGCTTAGGCTTGTAATACTAAAGCTAAATGCTAACCAATCTTCTGTGGGAGAGCTACAAAAAGAGGCTCCAGCAGACAAGCATCAGCATAATTCAAAACGTAACGTCTACATGCTAAAAAGGTGTTGACTCATTGTAATGGTAATGCAAGCATAACATCTACACAAAAAGGCCACATACATCACCAAAATTTCTGTGGTTGTTGTCCTAAATTAGGAGGAAGCAACCAAAACTGACATACCTCCTCCAACGACCTATTCAGAGATGGACCTAGGACACGGAGATGAGAATCACCTCAAATCAACTAAGAACAACTAAAATACAAATAAATCCATGCACAGAATCATACACGTCTTGCTACCAAAATGAGCACAGAAATGATGTTAAATAGAAATGGGAATCAACAACGAAGAAACCATACCCATCTCGACGACCTCCACGACATCCTCGAAACGAAGGTCGCTCGCCAGGAGCTTTGCCATGGAGGAAACCATCTCCTTTGCCTCCACGGAAAACCATGATCCGCAAGAGAAACAACCGAAACTCCACCCGGCGCTTCCCTCCGGAAAGCCTTCACTGAATCAAATCCACAATTGTAAAAGTAAAACACACAAAAAAATCAGCTTGCGACTAACCAAGCACCACCCTCAAATCGCTCCTCATCTCCAACTTTCTATCCACCAAAAAACAGAGAAGAATGGAAAGAAGAGGGGAGATTCAACGAGAGAAACAGCCACACTCCTACCGGCACCTACCTCTTGAAACCTCCGCCCCCGCCGATTCAACCCCGCCACCGATAACACGAGAGTCTGCCGGCGAGAGGCCAACACCACACTCCAACTCTACTCCTCATCTCTTCCTTTCTCCGCATGAAAGAGAAGACGGGAAAGGGCAAAGTGGAAAGAACTCTTGCATGGACCCCAAAATTCAAACCGAGAAAACACCGGACACAAAACCGGATTAAAAAAAACCAGACTCAACGTGCGAGGACAGCTCAGAAGTAACGCGGGGAGGAGAGAGAATCGCTGCGATGAGATCCCCGCCAGGGAATGATGGAACGGTCACGGATCTGATTTAAAGCCAATTGAAATTTCATCTAGCTGAAAATTAGGAACGGTGTAGAACAAAATGAAATCTAGGCCCTGTAGCCTCATTAAACTGTATATATCCTATGTATGTTTCAATTTCAAGTGAAAAAAAAAACTGTTGGCTTAGTTCAGAATCCACCTGTTATTACGGAAACATGACCATGTTAACCCAATCTTATTTTTAGATTAAAGGCTTCGAGAACCCAACTTTAAATTAATAAAGTCCTCAACCGGCTTAGATACCGGTGCAAAATACACAAACTTGAGCAATGTTAAAAGAAAAATAAAAATCCTAGAGAAACTACAAACTCCGAGAGCCGCAGGCAGGGCCGAACAGCAGCAACAAGTCTTGGGTCGCCCTTGCGAACCCAGTGCAGACTTGGACGATGGGTAGAAATTACCTGCGCCCCAAACCTGCAAAACCTCTATGGTGTAGGAATAGGCACACAAAACTGAACTCCACCCGGCAACGCCACCAAATAACCATCTTTCCAAGGCACGATTAATTTCCGCACACAGAAGGAGACACGGGCAACCAATAAAGTGGAGGAATCCCAGCTTCAAAGGGATGAAGCACCGGCCCAATGACTGCCACGTTGTGCTGCCGCTGGAGGAGGGACCCTTCCCTCCCCACCCAAGCTCGAGGGTGTCGTCCCACCGGCAAACACAACATAGAGAAGAGATTGGGCACCAAAAGACTTGATCTTGTCGAAGAACGCCTTCGGACTTCGTCTTCGCCCTGCCCGAACCGCACCACCATCGATGTCATCACACCATCAGCCGCTATGTCCCCTCATCCCAAAGTGTCGCCTCCAAGGAGGAGAACGACGCAGGAGCGCTGTCGTCGCTCGGCCACAACCTAGATTTTCACCCGGGATACAGGGGAAGAGAGTGGGAGAGTTCCCTCACCAACCCTTCAACAAGGAGAAAGGCGACGGACGTCGTCATTGCTGGTGTGACTAGTAAGTAAACAGCCAAGGGTTTCGCCCAGTGGACTCACACGGACGCAGATCAGTCTGAGGAACATCTGAGCCAGATCTGGCGCAGAAAATGAAACCATGGAGTCGCCATGAAAGCGAACGCAACCAACTACGTTGTGACAGGAGTTCCGCCAACTCACCGCAGCGTCCTCACGGCCAAGAAGCCCAGCCTGCACCAGCAAGCGCCAGCTGCCTTCCGGTCGACACCGCCACCCACCGTCCAGGCCGCCGCCCCGACATCCCAGCTCTGAGCACTGAAGAACTGAAAGGAAAAGGGATGCACCGCCGTCACGGGAACCACCTACACCGCCCTGGGGTCATTGGATTTGAAGGGAGAGGGCTCCTCCCACTGATCGGTGACTTGGAGCCCCCATGGTTACCAATCCTGCCAGATCTGGGGCGGAAGGCGATTGGCTCGAGACCCCCCCCCCACCCCACGGCCCAAGATCTCGAGACGACCAACCATGGCCGCGCTGTCTATCACCCACTCCACACGGATCTCGCCTCCCACACCAGCGAGCACACCACCGGCCAAGCTTGCCGCCATGGATGCGTAGAAGAAGCCCACACATGAGATACTCATATCCACTCGCGCTGTCCGCGCCCGAGGGACGCCGTCACCGCACGCCAAGGACCACAAAGCCGCCACACCGTCGCGCCCCAACGCTAGCGCCGCGGCCCGTCGGTAGGTGCGGCCCACACCACCACCACCACGCGAGGGGAGAAGAGGCCTCGCCGCCGCCGGGCTTCGTCCGAGGACGCCCTTCGGCAGTGGCGAGGAGGAGGGGAGGTGCGGGGAGGAGGCGGCTAGGGTTTCTCCTGGGTCGCTCGCGGGATCGACGAGAGGATACCACTGTGCTGTTGATGGTGGCGACCTTGGTGAGTTCATGTTAACCCAATCTCTCGTCATACATATCGTGGGATGGAGCCATGGAGGGTGTGAACCACGCCCGCGGCGGCTAGCTTCGGTGCTGCTCGAGGCCCTCGACCTTCTCCACTATACCGGCCTTGAGGCAGAACACCCCGACGCGCGCCGGTCGCTGTTGTGTTGTCTTGGTAGCTGTCATTGCGCGGCCTCCGATCGTTGTCCTCGGTGTAGTAAACTCAGCTGGCCCTGAGCTCCGGATGCCCCCTCGTGGACATGCACATGGAACTGTTCACCTTGACGAATAGCGCGTCATCGCCGATGTCGTCCGTCTCCTTCCACTCCTCGCCGTCGAGCACATGCACCTTGAAGGAGCACGTCCACTGAGGATGCTGGGCCGTGGTCTGGTCAGAGTCATTGAGCACGGCCATCAGCCGCCCATCTGACGCCGTGATGAGGTACTTGTGCTCCGCGTCGTCCAGCCCCTTGGCGTGAACACAACCCTGGTGAACTCGCTAGAGTCGGCGTCGTGCTCCCACGCCTCGTCGTCGCCCAAGTAGGAGATGGAGTAGAACTGGCTCTTGTAGTAGACGTCAACCTCGACACTGTCGCCCGAGGGTGCCGCCAGCCCCCACAAACCGTCGCCCACTGCGAGAGCCGCGACACTCACTTGCATCGTCAACCCCCCTGTGGCGGGCCGTGGCCGTAGTAGTAGTGTAGTACGGCGGAGGGTGACAGGTGAAGTGTTTTCACTTTTCAGACCGAGCGTGAAGCTGGCGCCCCGTGTGTGCGTGTTGAGGCAGGGGATGGTGGTGATTTCCGGTAGCGCGTGCCGCTCGCTGGTTACCAGGCTGACTAGATCCATCCTATCGCATGCATCGGCGGTGACAGCCACCCTTCGCCGCCAAAGGAGGAGCAGCCTAGAATGACGTGGTCGGTTCCCGTGGCGCGCACGACGGCGGCGCGGCGTTCGGCGAGGAAGAAGAGCGTGGCGGTTTCCGGGTTGTGGCCAGGGAGGACGAGCCACGGCGCCTCCGGCTTGGATGCGGCACACGAGGCACGAACACGGCGGTGAAGGAAAGGTGGTCGAGGAGGCTCAGGCGGCTGTGTATGTTGTCTAGCATGTCCGGTGCGAGGCTGGCAGCGCTGGCGCCGGTGGCCTTTATTCGATCTTGCCGCATTGAACCACAGATCGAACCACTACAGTGGCCGAGGAGGTTTGTGCCGTCGAATAATGATCCGATCCGATGCAAATCAACGTAGTTTTTTAGGAACAAAACGCAGCTTACCCTAGAAATTCTAAGGACAAGGGCATGTGCAATGGTTGATAAGACTATCTTATCTTAATCCTGCCACGTAATATAGATATAACAATAAAACATGATGTACAATGGGTTGTTTTTTAGTCTTATCAGGCATCCTAAATTTATGGGTTGTTTTTTAGCTAAGAGAAGGCAAAGTCTTTTTTCATCTTTCTCTTTCCCCTACTTCAGCATTTATTCTACGTGACACTGCTAAGATATCACCATTGCATACGTACCGGGTCACACGAAAGATATGGGATAAGATGTTTCCAACATGGGCCCATAGTCCGAGCCCCTTTTTTTTTCAAGGATCCTAGTTTCGCGGTTCTTTTTGCAATTATTTCTCTACAAAACTGCATCGATGTTGTCTCGTGGTCTTTCAAAGATCGAACCGGTGTTAGAGGGATCATAGTCTTGCGGTCTTTCAAAGATCGAACCAGTGTATTCTTCCCATTTTATCGTTGAACAGAATTCCTTTAAACTTCTAGTCTAGTAATAATAATATTCTTATGTCTCTTTCATTTTCCCATGGTAGTAGTTATTCTAAGCAGAACCAGGATCAATCTGCTTCCAATATTTCGATGGCCCACATGTTAGTTCCTTGTGCAGAAGTGTACAAACACAGACACAATCAAACTAGCCTTTATCTTGACACTCCACGGGATTCCGTACCTTCCACTGCTGACAAGCCCTCTCACGAATGGCCAGAAGCACAACATCATCCAGACACAACACACGAACTCTCCAATTCCTGGGCCACTGTGAGCTCCCCTCGCCATCCCGACAACGACACGGCATGCCCCAACAACTATTGCAACAATGTTCAAGATTGAGAGTGTGGTCACTGGGATGAAGATGGGCGACGAGTCGAAGGTGAAAAGCCCCTGATCAACGTCGTTAGGGCTGGCGGCACCATCGGACATGCTGCTTTCCTTGCGCGTGACCTCGAACACGGTCTCGGAGAGTCCCATGGTCTTGAGGAGCACGGTGAGGAAAGCGAGGAGCCAGGCACAGGCCGAGGTGATGCGTTGCATCCTGTGGTTGTTCCACCAGGCACGGGCTGAGAGCCCGCATTCCTTATACTCCATCAAGTTGTAGATGTTGTAGGTCAAGAACAGAGCAAGTGGGATGCGGAAACCTTCATCTGATGCCTGCAAAAGTAGTATCGGAAGAACTATACATCAGTCAACTAGCATTTTTGAGCAATTCTCAGCCAGCCAACTAGTCTACCAGAGTATGTAACAAATTAAGAAATTTTCTAGAGTAGTTGCATAAGAATCTGGAGCTGGTTAAATATCTCCCACATACTGACATTTCAGCTGTGAGCAATGTACTGGTGGCTGATGAGAAAATTATATGTACCTTGGGCAAGAAAGACTGGTTTGTGAGTAGGCAGAAAGGTCCCAGTAGAGCGTAGCACAGCTCGAAAAGCGCCCTAATGGGCCACACATATAAGAGCATGTAGGCAAGGCATTGCCGAAGCTGGAGGCGCCTGAAGATGGTGCCAAGGATCGGGCTGTTCCGGCCGATGAGTATCTCCAGAAGCCCTGTCGCCCATCTCTTGTACTGGGTCAGGCTTGCTAGTCCGCCAGTGGGAGCACATCCCAAGAATGACGGTGGGTTGGTGTCCATCAACGCCGATTTCCAACCCATCGCATGGATTCGCTGCCCGGTCAGCATGTCTTCTGTCATCGATCCATAGACCCAGCCAATCTACAAAAGTACATCGTGTTGGAACAAATCTTGTTATTAGTACTAAGTTTAGAGTTTGATCATGTTTATTTTTTGTAATCGAGTCAAGGCCAGAAGCTGCGTTGGTCTGCACGAACAAAGCTGTGATCATGCGTGTGCAGACAAGCTAATGGTCTTGCGTAGCCAAGAATAAGTTGATGTAGATGGTAGCTGATAGGATAATCATGTGTGTGCGCCTAGCGGAAAACTAGCTTTAGGAGTGATCAAGTTAGTTTAGAGGAGGTGCATACGTGTGACTCCTTCAATGTAGCTGCATGCATCTGGCCTAGCTAGTGGGTCGAGTGGCCGAGTCGTGTGGCTGCGGGCTTAAGAATAGGTCAGCATGTGTTAGTGTTTGTGCATGACGTTGGTGGGTTAGTGGCTGCGCATTAGCCGTGTGAGTTTGGCTATATAAGCCACTGTAACCAGCTGAGTTGAGTTGTGGAGTGGAATACAGAAAAAAACACTATGTGCGTGTGCTGAAACTATTCGTGTGTATGTGTGCATCTTCTCCACCATGTTAACGTGTGTGTATCTTGGGCAAATTCTGTTACATCGAACGAACTCGAATTAGAGAATTTTCAAGAGATGGGTGATGGTACTGTAGCAAAAACTACAAAAATACTGCAATGGCAACTATACCTCCTGACCCCAACATGTGCCTCCCTCGTAGCTGGAAGCGCCTACTTGTTTTGCCACTTCAACGCGACTCGATATGGATTCTGTTGGTCTAGCGAGCACGTCTCCTGAGATGATGTTCCTAGATGATTCTATGAGCTCCTTTGAGCCCCCAAACTTGATTTGGAGTTGCTTGTAAGATGGTGACACTGGCAAATTAAGAAGAGGCATTTGATATGACTTGTAAGGAACCAAAATGCACTGACCAAATACTTCACTTTACTTCCAATGATTACATGTTTTGCATGCCCAATTTTACCTGGTCTCCCGTGTTTGATTTTATCTGGTGGCGGCATCCCGTAAATGACTTTCCTGCGGTGAAAACAGCCAGTCCCACCGTAGAAAATTCCTTGGATCCCAGCGACTCCACCTCCAAGTTTCTGGAACATGCCACAAAAACCAGTAGAGTTGTAACACTATTAGTGATGCATAACAAACCGGCCTTCACCACCACAAGAAAACAGAGAAGCAGTAGCTGCACACAACAATCGTGCACATCCAATGCATACCTTGAATCCAACCTCCAACTGGTTTCCGAAGGGATCATCCTTGAGGGCACCATAGAACTTCTGCGGCGTCTGGACGAACCCGCTCTCGATCTCGTCGTCGAACCCCAAGAGTAGGCACATGGCGTGCAGGGCGACCTGCGGGTTATTGGCGAACATGTCGCAGTCCACGTTGAGCATGATGGGCGCGTTGGTCATCACAGCTGACACCCTTGTCTGCACCAAGAGATGCTCAGCTTAATTATCAACACTCCTATGAACTTCTCTTTATGTTGTTTGTATGACACACTAATGATGTATGGGTGTGTCTATGTCTTAGTTGATTGAGATTTTCTTAAGTCTCAGTCATCTCAGAAAAATGCAACTTCAGTTTAAAGAAAAGAAAAGTGAAAAAACGCCCCCGTGCTGCTCCTCTCGAGCAGCCCGGGCGGAACCCTAGGCGAACGACCACAGCCGCCACCAAACGCCCCTCCTCCCTCTGCCGCCGCCGGAGGGCGCCACCGGGCAAAAGCCTGCACGGCGTCGGCGGCGGCGGGGCGGCCTCTCCCCTGCAACCTCTCCGCCCGGGGCGTTTCTCGCGGGGCTCTCCTCCGGCTGGTGAGCTGCTGCTCCGGCGCGGTTCCGGCGCGGCTTTGGCGCGGCGTGCCGCTGCACCGGCGTGGTGCTCGTCCGCGTGCCGGCGTGGAGGTCGCCCCGTGCCGGCGTGGAGCTGCTCGGCCTCCCCCGTCTCGATCTCCTCCTTCCGCCTCCGTGCTGCGCTGGCCTCCTCCCGCGGTGGCTGCTCGCGGCGGCCTCCTTCACGCGGCGGCTGCTCGCGCCGGCGCCGGCCTGTGCGACGCCCCGCGCCCCTGGCGGTGTGGCTGGTGGCTGCTCCCTTCCCTGCTGGTGTTGCTCCACGCGGGGCAGATCTCGCCCGGCAGATCTGGCCTTTGAGCGTTCCGCGGGGCCTGGACCGGCCTGCTGCCCGTCCAGATTGGACCGCTCAGCTCTACGGCCGCTCCCTGCCCCGGTGGCCCGTGTCCATCCTTCGGCCGTGGTTTCCGCTGTTGTGGTGGAGGTCAGCCTGTCTCGACGCTTCGTGTCAAGCTTCGAGAGAAATCTCCGATCCTGGCCTCGCCGGATCTGGCGGTGGCGGCGCTCCCTGCGTCGTTTCCTCCTTGGAGGCACCGTCCTGAAGCCTTGCACGTGTCGGATAGCTATGCCTCTCGTCGTCTCGCCGACCCTTGGCTCGTATCCCTCTGGGGCTAGGTTGATGTCATGGTGGCCCGGACCGTGCTGCTCGGACGTCCTGGGGTGGCCTCGGCTTGCGCTGCTCTTCGACCACGGGGGTGGCACACCGGTGACATCGCCCCAGACTCGGCTATCCGACGCCCTTCGTCTGTGCTTGGTCTCAGCAGCACAATGCCCTTCGGCTTCGCCGACGGCACACCGGTGTCGTCGCACGGTCTCGGCTATCCGACGCCCTTCGACCGTGCCGGTGACGCTTCTTGATGTGCCCATGTCTGGTCTCCACGTAGTCAGCTACCTGTTCCGTTGGGCTGCTTGCCTTTGGTGTTGGGGTTCTCACCGGAGATCCTCCTTTGGCGGCCGGCTTGAGGTCCTCGAGGTGGCTTGCTGGTTATGACTCTGCATCGCCTTTCGGCCACGGGGTCGGCACACCGGTGTCGTCGCCCCAGTCTCGGCTATCCGATGCCCTTCGACTGTTCTTGGTCTCGGTTCTGCAGGTCCTTCGTCGCCGCCCGTCGCTCACCCTGCTAGGTCGTGGTGCTTGTCTCTTGGGGAGCTAGCCTCCCGGGGTTTCGGTTGGCTTGTGATGCTAACCTCCCTCTGCCTTTTTGTGTTCCCTTGCTTCTAGTTTGTTTTTGTTGTATTTTTTTTGTCTTCTACTCCCTTGTAACCCCCTGTAATTTCTCTAATCTGGTTGTAAGAACTTGGGCCTGCCCGGCTACTTTCGTGGAATGCAACAAGCGGTGGGGATTTTCCCCCCCGTCAACCTCGAAAAAAAAAAGTTTAAAGAAAAGTGTAACTCGGTCCAGTTGCATATTTTTGGTATAAAAGTGCAATTGCATTTTTTTAACAGAAAAGTGCAACTCAAAGCACTTTTTTGTAAGTGACTTAGACTTCAAAAAATCTCAATTGATTGAGACATAGCAAAACGGATGGTGTATTTAGTAGAAGAGAGCGCTTACCAGAACATTCATGGCGCCGGCCTTGAAGTTGTGGTAATGTTTGGGGCTCTTCTCTCTCGAGACGTACACCAGATTTGGGAATCCTTGCCCTGTTCTTCTGCTCTTGGTGTTATCCCAGAGAACCTGAACCCAGACATATCAACAGTAACAGTTTGTCACAATGATGCACATAGTGACACAGCACATGGGGGCAATGGGCTAACCTTGACGATTGTAGGATGGTTCCTGCGCTCGGTGTCGACGAACTCAGCGAACTCAGCATCCCGCAGAATGAATCCCTCGTCGGCGTTCTCGATTCGGGTGACCAGCTTCTCATACTCGCTCTAAGAGCACACACACCAGGAGAAGATTCATGCATGGCCGACTCATGGGTGATAATGTACGTAACAATATTTGTATTGACATGATCATGGGAGCTAGCTAAGCGCCATTAATTATTGTGTCTAACCTTCATGAATGCCCAGCTCTCCATGAACTCGTCGCCCGTGCCAATCTCCGGCGGTGCCGAAGCGAAGTACATGAACGGGGCCCTGACCCCGACGCCGTGCCTCTTGCAGAAGGGCACCCAGAGGGCGGCGAACTCCGCGGCCTCGCGCATCGCGTAGCAGGTGACGGGCGAGCAGCCGTCGTCGGAGACGTAGCACGCCAGCTTGCCGACGTCTGGGTAGTCGAGGGCGAGTAGCGATAGCACGGTGTTGACGGTCATCAGCGGCGGTTCCAGCAGCGGGTCGGCCGTGGTGACGAACATGTCCATCGCTGGGAGCTCCTCCGGGAGGAGGTTGTCCGGGTACGTGTCGAACCGGACGGGGCTCCACTTGCAGTTCATGTTGAGCGCCCACACGAAGGCGAACCACGCCTCGCAGACCAGCGCGAGCGTGCCGACCCACGGCGACGTCGCGCCTTGAGGCGACGCGGCGCGGCGGGCGATGAGGGCGAGGAGGAGGAAGAGGATGGCGAACTCGGCGAGTATCCATGCCGTTCTTCCGAGGACCACCCTCTCCTGCAGCTTCTTGGTGCTCGCCATGGCCCTCTCGTAACAGCTAGCACACGACTCCGCAAAGCAAGCAACAAGCGCTAGCTGAGGATTATGTAGAGTCACAGTCCCGCCGTCCAGTTCACATCGGCCAGGATTATTAATTAGCTATTCCTGGTGTGTTTCCTATGGGAAGAAAAGATTTGTTCATGGCAGCATGCGCATGCGCGGGTCTCTCTGAGTCACAGGAAAACAGAAAGTTATCTTTACTTGGTCCCAGCCGCCGTGCACCTCTGGATGGACATGGTGGTCTTGTCTCTTTGCTCTGCACAGGTTTGTCCTGGTTGCTCACTCGGCCCGTACCAACCAATCGGCTCCATGCCTCCATGCAAAGCCGTTGCCTGTGGAGTACTTCTAGAAGTCCAGTTTTGGATTAATGCAAGCAGCCTACGTGATCCCTGACGGCAGCAAGGTATATTATTGGATTGCTCTCAATCGGTGAGGTCTATAGATCACAATGAACTAGTGAAACGGACGAGACGTACACCAGAAGACAAACAAAAAGGAAAACGAACATTGCGCCCTAACTGACAGGTCTGACAAAGACTTGATTTATCCTTAATTCAACTATGAGAAATTATCGAAGGGCAAGCTAAAACCTCCATGACTTGGTGAATGGGATGACCAAGATGACGGTGCCAAAGATTGGGGTCGATGACAACATAGGCTTGAGGATGACCCAAGAGAGGAGCGTCATGAAGAGGATAGTGAGGGCCCGAGCTATTGGATCTGAGAATCTCGGTCCTGCTTGGGTAGTCCTTCGTAGAGAAACCAATAGGATCGAATTCAAGAGAAAGATTATTGGCAGTGCTAAGTTGACGAACGGTAACAAGATTTATTATAAGATTATTGTCAATCACGAGGATGAACAAGGAGAAAGGACAGCGTGACCCGTGGCGGTAACATGCAAGTACCGTTATCGACAGTGACCAAACGTGAGGCGTCGTGGATATGTCCATGGCAGGTGCTACAGGGGTAGCACTTGAGAGGTTCGCAACAAGGGAGATGTAGCCATCTACGAATTGAGATTGCATGAAGACCAGGGTTTACCCAGGTTCAGCAACTCCGGAGAGTAAAAGGCATACCTCCTGTTGTTTTCATTGATTGGAGGGTTACAATGGGGTCCTGCAAGTTGGCTATGGCGACTCGCAAGGTCGTATGAAGGTGGAATCGTCTTCCTAGGGTTCCATACCGGGTTTAGGGTTTAGGGTTTACAATAAGTGCGGAGAGTCGGGGAGCAACTCGCAGGACTAATGGGCCATGTAGCTACTCTCCTGGGCTACCTCTAGATTTAGTCGCTAGCTTCACTCTAGACCCAGACGAGTCGAGTGAGGCCTCCAAGCCTATCATCCAGGTGAGTCCTTCTGGTGATGGTCCCTGTGGGCTATGTCCCCATCAGTAGTCCCCGAGTGCATCATGGAGTCGTCATAGGCTTCAGGCGTCAAGCATCTGTTCAGAGTTCCACGAAGGGAGCCAGCGTCGAATCGGTGATGAACTCATGACATTAAAGGTTAAACTATGAAAAACTCTAAGTCGCCATTGTTCTGAGTGACTTAATCGTCAAGGTGTCATCTGGGTGGAGTCGCCATTTGTCAGGATGAAGTCTTCTTAGGTCCAAGTCCTCCAAACAGATTCATCTCAGGCGGATCTTCCTAGGATGGAGCCGCCCCAACAAGTGCTTTGTCATCTAGTTGCGGTCCACTAACATATTCCCTCTGCAAGCTAGTCTGATGGGACAAGACAGCGAGTTGCCTCGGGATGAGTGTATTGAATGGCATCTCTATCGAATCGTCGTGAATCTCGGCCACACGATCTCTGCACCGGTAGACGTGGAGTAATATGTGCTGCAATTTCCAACACGTTTTGAGTTACCGATAACCGCTGCAACATGCGACTGGGGTAATCCAGTAATTCCGCATCACCCTATTTAAGGCATGTGGGGGAGAGCCAATCACTCCTCACTCTCCCCATTTCTTCGCCGGTGTGTTCTACCACCATTTTGCCACCTCGAGCTCCACCCCGCAAACCAAAAATTCCCATTCCAGCCATGGCGATCAATGGTGTGTGGTGTCGATCCAAGATGAAGCCCAAGGCGCTCGTGTCGTTCACTACCACGGGGATCATCCCTCAACGGGGAGCGACCCAATGGCGGATTCCGGGCAAGGAGGAGTTTCCCTGCCGGAGAAAGGTGAATTAGTCGTGTTCTTGAGCTTCCTTCAGCGTGGGATATCTTTCCCCACTTAACATTTCCTCTGGAGCCTTCTCTCCTACTATAACATCCAAAGTTTGGATTTGGAGCCACATACATCAGATTAGCATGTTCGTGGATTTATGCGAGTGTTATATGGGCTGCCCTCCATACTTCCTTCTATAATTGGCGATTTTCCACAGGCAAGTCTCGCGCGAGAATCCAAATAGAGCGAGGCACCATCGGTGGCATCACCTTCCAAGTGAAGGACGATGAGTCGTTCATCGACTTCGAGCTGCCGAAGAAGGCGCATGTTGACTGGAGAAAATTCTTGTTCTATATGAGGGAAGAGACCCCCCGCCGGCGAGAAGCCAATGAAGCAATTCACCTCCAAGGGAAGCAAGCCGCGCAACCTACACATCAACAACATCCCGAGAGACCAGAAGTAAATCATCAAGGCGATGCGGGCTCGCCTCGTCGAGTTGAATACCATAGGAAACTGGCCCCCCTCCGCATTCGCAAGCACCTGTTGTGTGAGTGACATGGTGACGTCGATTTGAGACATACGACCTTGATAAAGTGGTCAGAGGCCATTTTCATCAAGGTGATCAAGAAGATCACCACGACGACCTTCACCTCCTTCGACGATGACCTTCAACCGTACTCAAAGTACAAGCCGATGCAAGAGGTAAGAACTCTCCCGACTTTGTTAAGTAAACCATAATCTTCAAGTTTTTGTATGTCGCCAATCCCATTCGTAGATCTGGAGCAAGGTGGAGGGACTGGCTCCTCTTGTCGACGATAATGCAGAGTGGTCCGAAGTGGCGGAGGAGAAGGAAGGCAGTGTCGATGATGAGGATACCGATGCGTCGGAGAAGAAGGATGGCCATAACGACAACAAGGAGACCGAGAAATTAGAGGAGAAGGAGGAGGAGGAAGACGACGAGGCGCCCGACTCGAACGTCGATCAGGAGCCTGCGGGTCTCAACCGCGGGAAGAAGAGGCCCGCTGCAACTTCCTCCCAGTCAGTTCATGATGAGGAGTCAGATAAGGAAAAGGGTAAACAATGAATTTCCCCAAGTGGAGGAAGAAGAGCCCCTCCTAAATTGTAAAAGAGAAGATGAGACGGACTCGGCAGACCACCATCCTGGAGTCGCACGTCACTCTGCAGTGCCTGATGATCATGGTGCTCAAAGCCCCCAAGCCGGTCTACTCCAACTTGAAGACCTTGCCGATTGCCAAGTAAGTGATAATTATTTTAACATGTGACTCCCTTTTCCCAACTGTCAACACACCTAACTCGCTAATCGTCGCAGGAGCAAGCCAAAGACCTTGAAGAAGGCAGCGGTGGGTGATGTCTACGGGTGCTTCTATTCTTGTAGACAGTGTTGGGCCTCCAAGAGCAGAGGTTTGTAGAACAGCAGCAAGTTTCCCTTAAGTGGATCATCCAAGGTTTATCGAACTCAGGGAGGAAGAGGACAAAGATATCCCTCTCAAGCAACCCTGCAACCACAAAGCAAGAAGTCTCTTGTGTCCCCAACACACCTAATAGGTGCACTAGTTCGGCGAAGAGATAGTGAAATACGGGTGGTATGAATAAATATAAGCGATAGTAACGACACCGAGAAAAGTGCTTGCTGGCGTGTAGTTGATGGTGGTAATATTGCGGACAATACAAATGCGATAAAACGATAAACAAGCAGCGATAGCGATATTTAGGAACAAGGCCTAGGGATCATACTTTCACTAGTGGACACTCTCAACATTGATCACATAACAGAATAAATAGATAGATGCTAGACTCTACACCCTCTTGTTGGATGATGAACACCACTAACTGTGTAGGATTACACGAACCCTCAATGCCGGAGTTAACAAGCTCCACAATATTCAATGTTCATATTTAAATAACCTTAGAGTGCATGACAGATCAACATAACCAAACCAAGTACTAACATAGCATGCACACTTGTCACCTTCACGCTACGAAAGGAGGCATAGATCACATCAATACCATCATAGCAATAGTTAACTTCATAATCTACAAGAGATCACAATCATAGCCTACGCCAAGTACTACACGATGCACACACTCGTCACCATTACACCGTGCGGGAGGAATAAACTACTTTAATAACATCACTAGAGTAGCACACGGATAAATTGTGATACAAAACACATTGCAATCATAAAGGGATATAAATAAGCACTTCACTATGCCATTCATAACGGTGAATAAGTATTCCGTGAAATATAGCCTAAGAGACCCACACGGTGCACACACTCGTCACCTTTACACACGTGGGACAAGGAGTCTCCGGAGATCACATAAGTAAAACCCACTTGACTAGCATAATGACATCTAGATTACAAGCATCATCATATGAATCTCAATCATGTAAGGCAGCTCATGAGATTATTGTATTGAAGTACATAGGAGAGAGATGAACCACATAGCTACCGGTACAGCCATTAGCCTCGATGGAGAACTACTCCCTCCTCATGGGAGACAGCAGCGTTGATGAAGATGGCGGTGGAGATGGCAGCGGTGTCGATGGAGAAGCCTTCCGGGGGCACTTCCCCGTCCCGGGGCGTGCCGAACGGAGACTCCTGTCCCCCAGATCTTGGCTTCGCGATGGCGGCGGCTCTGGAAGGTTTTCTCTGGTTTCGTCGAACGTGTCGAGGTTTTTAGGTCAGGGACCTTTATATAGGCGAAGAGGCGGAGTCGGAGGGTCGACGAGGCGACGACACACTAGGGGGGCGCGGCCAAGGCCTGGGCCGCGCCACCCTGTCGTCTAGGGCCCACAGGGCCCTCCTGCGCGGCTCTCGGGTGTTCCGGAAGCTTCGTGGAAAAATAGGATGCTCGGGCGTTGATTTCGTCCGATTCCGAGAATATTTCCTTACTAGGATTTCCGGAACCGAAACGAGAAAACGACAAGCGGCCCTTCGGCATCTCGTCAATAGGTTAGTTCCGGAAAACGCATAAATATGACATAAAGTGTGCATAAAACATGTAGATATCATCAATAATGTGGCATGGAACATAAGAAATTATCGATACGTCGGAGACGTATCAACATCCCCAAGCTTAGTTCTCGCTCGTCCCGAGCAGGTAAACGATAACAAAGATAATTTCTGGAGTGACATGCCATCATAACCTTGATCATACTATTGTAAACATATGTAATGATTGCAGCGATCAAAACAATGGTGAATGACATGAGTGAACAAATGAATCATAAAGCAAAGACTTTTCATGAATAGTACTTTCAAGACAAGCATCAATAAGTCTTGCATAAGAGTTAACTCATAAAGCAATAAATCATAGTAAAGGTATTGAAGCAACACAAAGGAAGATTGAGTTTCAGCGGTTGCTTTCAACTTATAACATGTATATCTCATGGATATTGTCAATGTAAAGTAATATAACAAGTGCAATATGCAAGTATATAGGAATCAATGCACAGTTCACACAAGTGTTTGCTTCTTGAGGTGGAGAGAGATAGGTGAACTGACTCAACATAAAAGTAAAAGAATGGCCCTTCGCAGAGGGAAGCATTGATTGCTATATTTGTACTAGAGCTTTGGTTTTGAAAACATAAAGAGAGCATAAAAGTAAAATTTTGAGAGGTGTTTGTTGTTGTCAACGAATGGTAGTGGGCACTCTAACCCCCTTGCCAGACAAACCTTCAAAGAGCGGCTCCCATAAATTATTTTTATTTTTGGGTGGCACTCCTTCCAACCTTTCTTTCACAAACCATGGCTAACCGAATCCTCGGGTGCCTGCCAACAATCTCATACCATGAAGGAGTGCCTTTTTATTTTAGTTTTATTATGATGACACTCCTCCCCACCTTTGCTTTCTCAAGCCATGGCTAACCGAATCCTTCGGGTGCCGTCCAACAATCACTTACCATGGAGGAGTGTCTATTTAGGTTAATTAATTTGGGACTGGGAATCCCATTGCCAGCTCTTTTTGCAAAATTATTGGATAAGCGGATGAAGCCACTAGTCCATTGGTGAAAGTTGCCCAACAAGACTGAAAGATAAACACCACATACTTTCTCATGAGCTATAAAACATTGACACAAATCAGAGGTGATAAATTTTGAATTATTTAAAGGTAGCACTCAAGCAATTTACTTTGGAATGGCGGAGAAATACCATGTAGTAGGTAGGTATGGTGGACACAAATGGCATAGTGGTTGGCTCAAGGATTTTGGATGCATGAGAAGTATTCCCTCTCGATACAAGGCTTAGGCTAGCAAGGTTATTTGAAACAAACACAAGGATGAACCGGTGCAGCAAAACTCACATAAAAGACATATTGTAAACATTACAAGACTCTACACCGTCTTCCTTGTTGTTCAAAACTCAATACTAGAAATTATCTAGACTTTGGAGAGACCAAATATGCAAACCAAATTTAGCAAGCTCTAGGTGTTTCTTCATTAATAGGTGAAAAGTATATGATGCAAGAGCTTAAACATGAGCACAACAATTGCCAAGTATCAAATTATTCAAGACATTTTAGAATTACTACATGTAGCATTTCCCAATTCCAACCATATAACAATTTAACGAAGAAGATTCAACCTTCACCATGAATACTATGAGTAAAGCCTAAGGACATATTTGTCCATATGCAACAACGGAGCGTGTCTCTCTCCCACACAATGAATGCTAGGATCCATTTTATTCAAACAAAAACAAAAACAAAAACAAACCGACGCTCCAAGCAAAGCACATAAGATGTGATGGAATAAAAATATAGTTTCGGGGGAGGAACTCGATAATGTTGTCGATGAAGAAGGGGATGCCTTGGGCATCCCAAGCTTAGACGCTTGAGTCTTCTTAGAATATGCAGGGGTGAACCACCGGGGCATCCCCAAGCTTAGAGCTTTCACTCTCCTTGATCATATTGTATCATCCTCCTCTCTTGATCCTTGAAAACTTCCTCCACACCAAACTCGAAACAACTCATTAGAGGGTTAGTGCATAATAAAAATTCACATGTTCAGAGGTGACACAATCATTCTTAACACTTCCGGACATTGCACAAAGCTACTGGACATTAATGGAACAAAGAAATTCATCCATCATAGCAAAAGAGGCAATGCGAAATAAAAGGCAGAATCTGTCAAAAACGAACAGATCCGTAAAGATGGATTTTATTGAGGCACCATACTTGCTCAAATGAAAATGCCCGAATTGAATGAAAGTTGCGTACATATCCGAGGATCACGCACGTAAATTGGCATATTTTTCTGAGCTACCTACGAGAGAGGCAGGTCGAAATTCGTGACAACAAACAAATCTGTTTCTGCGCGAGTAATCCAAATCTAGTATGAACCTTACTATCAATGACTTTACTTGGCACAACAATGCACAAAACTAAGATAAGGAGAGGTTGCTACAGTAGTAAACAACTTCCAAGACTCAAATATAAAACAAAAATACTGTAGTAAAAACATGGGTTGTCTCCCATAAGCGCTTTTCTTTAACGCCTTTCAGCTAGGCGCAGAAAGTGTATATCAAGTATTGTCAAGAAATGGAGCATTGACATCATTACCGGGGGTGTTGGGAGTTTTCTCAACCATGCATAGTATGTTGGATACATAAGTTTCAGCGGCTCCCTTTTCATTAGTCTTGGGCTTGCTGCTCTCATCAAACAAATTTTCAGGAACAAGCCAAGCATAATTATTATCTAGAGCTTCATGCATCGCTAGGAGCTTACATGGTATTGGTGCTTTAATCTCCCCACCATCATTAACATTATTAGTGTACTTTATTCTATCCATATCTATTTTTTCAAGTGTTCTTTTAAAATCGGTGATCGTACCAAGCCTCTCATGCTTACTAAAAACTTTTCTAGCTTCTTTAGCTATATCCGCAAATTCTCGCACTAAGACTTTTAGAACAAAATCTCTCTTCTCTCCCCGCTCCATATCGAAAGTGTAAGAAACATGTGTTGTATCATGGGGTTGAGACTAATAAATCTAGCTTCCATCATGCGTACCAAACAAACGAGAGGCATCTTCATAAGTAGGGACAGCTTTTGCAAGGGGTATATCTTTAAGATCTTCATGCATACTAACATGGGTGAAAAATTCTTCTATATTATCTCTTCCAATTATAGACCCTTGTCCCACAGGTATATCTTTTACGGTAAAATTAAAAGGAAACATGTTGAAATAAGTAAAGAAAATGCAAGTAACTATTTTTTTTGTGTTTTTAATATAGAGTGCAAGACAGTAAATAAAGTAAAGCTAGCAACTAATTTTTTTTGTGTTTTGATATAATGCAGCAAACAAAGTAGTAAATAAAATAAAGCAAGACAAAAACAAAGTAAAGAGATTGGATTGTGGAGACTCCCCTTGCAGCGTGTCTTGATCTCCCCGGCAACGGCGCCAGAAAAAGATTGCTGGCGTGTAGTTGACGTGGGAGTTAGAAATCTTTGTGGTGTAACTTTTCTTCAGTTCCCCGGCAACGGCGCCAGAAAAAGAGCTTGATGCGTGCAGTCGACACGTCCGTTGGGAACCCCAAGAGGAAGGTGTGATGCGTACAGTAGCAAGTTTTCCCTCGGAAAGAAACCAAGGTTTATCGAACCAGGAGGAGCCAAGAAGCACGTCGAAGGTTGATGGCGGCGGGATGTAGTGCGACGCAACACCGGGGATTCCGGCGCCAACGTGGAACCTGCACAACACAACCAAAGTACTTTGCCCCAACGAAATAGTGAGGTTGTCAATCTCACCGGCTTGCTGTAACAAAGGATTAGATGTATAGTGTGGATGATGATTGTTTGCAGAAAATAGTAGAACAAGTATTGCAGTAGATTGTATTCAATGTAAAAGAATGGACCGGGGTCCACAGTTCACTAGAGGTGTCTCTCCCATAAGATAAATAGCATGTTGGGTAAACAAATTACAGTCGGGCAATTGACAAATAGAGAGGGCATGACAATGCACATACATGATATAATTAGTATTGTGAGATTTAATTGGGCATTACGACAAAGTACATAGACCGCTATCCAGCATGCATCTATGCCTAAAAAGTCCACCTTCAGGTTATCATCCGAACCCCTTCCAGTATTAAGTTGCAAACAACAGACAATTGCATTAAGTATGGTGCGTAATGTAATCAATAACTACATCCTCGGACATGGCATCAATGTTTTATCCCTAGTGGCAACAGCACATCCACAACCTTAAAACTTTCTATCACTGTCCCAGATTTAATGGAGGCATGAACCCACTATCGAGCATAAATACTCCCTCTTGGAGTTAAGAGCAAAAACTTGGCCAGAGCCTCTACTAATAACGGAGAGCATGCAAGATCATAAACAACACATAGGTAATAGATTGATAATCAACATAACATAGTATTCTCTATCCATCGGATCCCGACAAACACAACATATAGAATTACGGATAGATGATCTTGATCATGTTAGGCAGCTCACAAGATCCGACAATGAAGCACATGAGGAGAAGACAACCATCTAGCTACTGCTATGGACCCATAGTCCGGGGGTGAACTACTCACTCATCACTCCGGAGGCGACCATGGCGGTGAAGAGTCCTCCGGGAGATGATTCCCCTCTCGGCGAGGGTGCGGGAGGCGATCTCCGGAATCCCCCGAGATGGGATTGACGGCGGCGGCGTCTCGGTAGGGTTTTCCGTATCGTGGCTCTCGATGCGGGGGTTTCGCGACGAAGGCTTTAAGTAGGCGGAAGGGCAACGCGGGGGGCCACACGAGGGCCCCACACACCAGGGCCGCGCGGCCAAGGGCTGGGTCGCGCCGCCCTGTTGTGGCGGCGCCTCGTGGCCCCACTTCCTTTCCCCCTCGGTCTTCTGGAAGCTTCGTGGAAAAATAGGATGCTGGGCGTTGATTTCGTCCGATTCCGAGAATATTTCCTTACTAGGATTTCTGGAACCAAAAACAGCGAGAACAACGAACTGGCCCTTCGGCATCTCGTCAATAGGTTAGTTCCGGAAAACGCATAAATATGACATAAAGTGTGCATAAAACATGTAGATATCATCAATAATGTGGCATGGAACATAAGAAATTATCGATACATCGGAGACGTATCAGTGGGTCGGGAATCGACGGTAGCAAAGGAGACGACGGAGAGGGTGGCAAAGGTGAAGGAGGCTGCGTACAAGGACATTGCGGAGGGAGAGGTCGCGAACAAGAGCATAGCGGAGGAGGAGGAGGTGGAGACGACAACGATGGAGGCGGCAGCGACGAAAGCTGCCAAGAGGGAAAGAGTCGCTCGGGGACGGCGATCGATGCTGGCTGCAGACCGTGCCGCTGCCAAGAACTCGTAGGGGGCAACTAGCATGGAGGCGGAGGCTAGCAAGTATGAGTCCGCAATGACTGGGGCGACCCCGGCAAACATTGATGTGGTGTTGGTCGACGTATACAACGTGGACATCGCTGGCGACAAGTCCATGGTGCATCCACTCCCCTCCATGGCATTTAACAAGCTGCATCGCCTTCTGGGTGGCGCTCACAAGGTAAGCCAAGTTGTTTTTTAAAGAATGTGCCTAGTAGTAGAAATCCCAAAGGGTCAAGTCATTTCAGAGAGACGACTCGAGACTCTTCTAAGGCATGCTCTAACTCGCCTGCTACCCTCGAGAGTGTCAGATGGCCGCGGAAAATATTGAGATTGGCTGCTGACCAACAACTGCATGCGGGTTGTAATGACATTGTTGATCAAGACGGTTGTGGACGTGCTCGCCATGCTCTAGTACCTCAGCCCCTGGAACAGTGATACGTCGCAAATGTATCAATAATTTTTGATGCTCCATGCTTGTTTTACACCAATTTCACTATGTTTTACTTACACTTCATTACACTTTTATATATTTTCCGACACTAACCTATTGACAAGATGCCACAGTGCCAGTTTCCTGTTTTCTGCTGTTTTTGGTTTCAGAAAAGTTGTACAGAAAATATTCTTGGAATTGGACAAAACAAAAGCCAAAGATCTTATTTTATCGTAACGAAGACAAAGTCCGAAGGGGGTCGAAGAGGTGCAGCATGGTGGCCAGACAACACCTAGGCCGGCCTGGCCTAGCCCGCGCCTAGGGGTGGTGTGGGCCACCCGGCACCCCATCGACCTATCTCCTCCGCCTATTATTCCCTTCGACACAAAAACCCTAAAAAAATCAGCCTCCGTTCCAGAAAACTTCCTTAGCTCCGATGCCGTCGCAGACAAGATTCGGGGGACAGAAAGTCTCTGTTTCGGCACCCTGTCGGGACCGGGAATTGCCCCCGGAGCCATCTCCATCGACTCCACCGCCATCTCCATCGACGTTGCTGACTCCCATGATGAGGAGGGAGTAGTTCTCCCTCGGGGCTGAGGGCTTTACAGGTAGCTATGTGGTCTATCTCTCTCTCCCATGATATGATCTTTATGTGATCGTGAGCTTTGTAGTCTAGTTGAATATGTAGATGTTATTCTGCAACTATTGTGATACTCATGTAATTTTATTATGTGATCTCCGGGGATATCTTGTCCAACGGTGTGAAGCTGACAGTGTGCACACCGTTTTTGTTTCTTAAGCTTAATTTACAGAAATACTTATGAATTGCGGTGTCTAGTTAGTACCATCTTTGTATGCTCAAAGTGATAGTGTGGGGTGTCCATAGATTGGGAATGCGAACTTTAAGGAGTGCTTATGCAGCCCTACATAGTGAATTTGTGTTTATTATCAAATCGGAGAATAGTTCAGAGTAGCGTAGTGAAGCGATAATATTTATATATTTAATTATGGTATCATTGTTGAGAGTCTCCACTAGTGAAAGTAAGAGCCCTAGGCCTTGTTTCTAAACATCTGAACACCGTTTACAACCAGTTCTGCTACATATTTGCTCGCTGCCATTTTTATTTCAGATTGCAATTACTACTTAAAATCATCCATATTACTTGTATTTCACTATATCTTCACCGAACTAGTGCACCTATACACCTGACAAGTGTATTGGGTGTGTTGGGGTCACAAGATACTTATTGTATCATAATTGCAGTGTTGCTTGAGAGGGATATCTTTGACCTCTACCTCCATGAGTTCAATAAACCTTGGGTGATCCACTTAAGGTAAATTTGTTGTTGTTCTACAAACCTCTGCACTTGGAGACCCAACACTGTCTATAAGAATAGAAGCGTGCGTAGAAATCAAGCTCTTTCTTGGCGCCGTTGCCAGGGAGACAAGCTAAAAGGTACTCACATCCTCTGGCTACTAAGTTTTTTAGTTGCTGGTGAGTGCTCGAAGTTATTTCCTTTAGATTCTGCAATTACATCTTTTTGTTTCTTGTTTTTATTTTCACCAGTTAGGCTTAATGGAAAACAATAACAAAATTAGAGAGCTTTATAGTATTTATCTTGAGTTAGGATATGAGGTGTTTGAAGAGAAAATTCAAAAAAACATATGAAACTTTACTTGCATGCTAGTAGCAATGTTATTAATATGAATTCTTTGAACACTGTTATTGCTAATGCTATGTAAAAGTATAAGCTTGGGGAAGCTGGTTTTGATGAGCATGATATTTTTAGTCTCCCAAGCATGGAGGAGGAAATTTACTTTAATGATACTATGCCTCCAATATATGATGATTACAACGATGATTATGTTATTTTCAGTCCACCTACTATTGAGGAGGGAATTAATTATGATTACAATATGCCTCCTATATTTGATGATTATGGTGATGATAATAATAATGATAGCTATTTTGTTGAATTTGCTCCCACTACAATGAATAAGAATGACTATGCTTATGTGGGAGTAATAATTTTATGCATGTGACTCATGATAAGAATGTTTTATGTGATAGTTATAGTGTTAAGTTTACTCACGATGCTACTGAAAGTTATTATGAGAGACTCCCAACAGTATTAAGTTTCACCTCTTTATGTTGAAAATTTTGAAGTTGCACTTGTTTTGCTTTCCTATGCTTGATACTATGTGCTTCTTTGATTTATTTTTTTACAAGATTTCTATGCATAGGTGATGACCCACAAGTATAGGGGGTGTATCGTAGTATTTTCGATAAATAAGAGTGTCGAACCCAACGAGGAGCAGAAGGTGTTGACAAGCAGTTTCGATGAAGGATTCACTGTAAATGCTCACAGACAAGTGTTCGGGGGTTTTGATATAGCGGATGAATAAAGTACAAGTAAGTAAAGTGCGAGAGAAATAATTGCAGCGAGTGGCCCAATCCTTTTAGCACAAAGGACAAGCCGGTTTGTTTACTTATAATGACCAAACGTTCTTGAGGACACACGGGAATTTAGTCTAGTGCTTTCGCTTCATATAGCTGATTAATCTTCATTGTTTTGATAAGTGTTGTGTGGGTGAACCTATGCTAATGCACCGCCCTTCCTAGGACTAATACATACTTGTGATTATACCCCTTGCAAGCATCCGCAAATACAAGAAAGTAATTAAGATAAATCTAACCACAACCTTAAACTACGAGATCCTCGCTATCCCTCCCGCATCGATATACCAACGGGGGTTTAGGTTTTCGTCACTCCGGCAACCCCGCAATTAGCAAACGAATACAAGATGTATTCCCCTAGGCCCATAAATGGTGAAGTATCATGTAGTCGACGTTCACATGACACCACAAGAAGAATAACACCACAACTTAAATATCATAACATTGAATATTACCCAACATAATTCACTACTAACATTTAGACTTCACCCATGTCCTCAAGAACTAAACGAACTACTCACGAGACATCATATGGAACATGATCAGAGGTGATATGATGATGAATAACAATCTGAACATAAACCTTGGTTCAATGGTTTCACTCAATAGCATCAATAACTAGTAGAAATCAATACCGGGAGAGTTTCCCCTATCAAACAATCAAGATCCAACCCTAATTGCAGCGGTGACGAGGTGCAGCGGTGGAGATGGCGGTGATGATGATGAAGATGATGGTGATGATGATGGAGATGATGTCCAACTCGACGACGGTGACGATGGCGTCGATTTCCCCCTCCGGGAGGGAATTTCCCCGGCGGATTTCAGCCTGCCGGAGAGCTCTTTTCTCTCTGGTATTTTCCGCCCCGCGAGCAGCGGCCGTGACTCTTCGCGACTATCCTCTGGAGCTTAGGTTTTCGGGACGAAGAAGTACGCGAAGGAGAGGAGGCCAGAGGGGGCTGTGGGCCCCTTCCCCACAAGGCGGCGCGGCCAGGGCAGGGCCCGCGCCGGCCTATGAGGGGGCCCATGGCGGCCCTCCTCGGCTCCTCCTTTTGGCTCTCTCCGTCTTCTGGAAAAATAGGATTTTCAGTATAATTTCCGTCAGTTGTTGATCTTCCGAAATATTGCGTTCTGACGGTGCTTTTTCCAGCAGAATTCTGACTCCGGTGCGCGATTCTCCAATGACCATGAAACATGCAAAATAGATGAAATAACATAAGTATCATCTCTAAATATGAAAAGATATCAATGAATAACAGTAAATTATGATATAAAATAGTGATGCAAAATGGACGTATCAACTCCCCCCAAGCTTAGACTTCGCTTGTCCCCAAGCGAAACTGAGCTCAGTAAACAAGACCACATGTTTATGGAGTGAAGAGTCGATAAATAAAATACGGACAAGAAGCATCATATTAATTCACACAAGACATTCTAGTCGACAACTTCCTCATATAATTCAACTTGAAACAAGTAGAAGGTAATCACAAATAAAGGTGCATGAGAAATCATAATTGGTGATGGCAAACTTCGTTCTTGGTCAGAGAACAGTTAACAGATTGTACTTATCTATTGAGCAGCGCTCTTATACTAAAGCTTATAACAAAACTTGCATACTCAATCATAATAATCTCCTCATAATCATTGATAACCTCCAAAGCTATATTCATTCGGATAAAACTTGTACTAAACAAGGAAGAATAAAAGGCATGATTAAGTAGATCACAATATAGATGGTTGGATCACAACAGCTCAATTGCTTGCTTAAGATGGAGGGAAATAGGTTTACTGACTCAACATAAAGTAAAAGATAGGCCCTTCGCAGAGGGAAGCAGGGATTAAATCATGTGCTAGAGCTTTTTAAGTTTTGAAATCATATAGAGAGCATAAAAGTAAGGTTTTGAGAGGTGTTTGTTGTTGTCAACGAATGGTAGTGGGTACTCTAACCCCCTTGCCAAACAGACTTCCAAAGAGCGGCTCCCATGAAGGATGTTATCTCTACCAGCAAGGTAGATCATCCCTCTTCTCTTTTGTTTACACATGTACTTTAGTTTATTTAAGGATGACACTCCTCCCAACCTTTGCTTTCTCAAGCCGTGGCTAACCGAATCCTCGGGTGCCTTCCAACATTTCACATACCATGGAGGAGTGTCTATTGCAAAATTAAGTTGCTTACTGACGAATCAGGGCAAAACATGTGAAGAGAGTTATTAATGAAAGTTGATTAATTGGGGCTGGGAACCCCGTTGCCAGCTCTTTTGCAAAATTATAGGATAAGTGGATGAAGCCACTAGTCCATTAGTGGAAGTTGCTCAACAAGATTGAAAGATAAAACACCACATACTTCCTCATGAGCTATAAAACATTGACACAAATAAGAAGTAATAACTTTTGAATTGTTTAAAGGTAGCACATGAAGTATTTACTTGGAATGGCGAGGAAATACCACATAGTAGGTAGTTATGGTGGACACCGATGGCATAGGTTTGGTTTAAGGGTTTGGATGCACGAGAAGTATTCCTTCTCGATACAAGTTTTTGGCTAGCAAGGTTGATTAGCAAGCATAAGAGTTGAGGGAAACAAACAAATATACATGTGATAGAAACAATCATGCATCTTCCTTGTAAGCACAAACAATTTTAACTTCAGAATACTAAGCTAGGAACTAACAAGAAATATAATAACATATCTACATGTACTTCCTCTTTTCTACTTAAACTCAAAGTGCTGTTGCTATTGACCAATGCTAAGTTTGCCAAAACCAAATAGATTTACTCAATGCTCCCAAAGTGATACCAATACTAACAACAAGATCAATCATATAATAGAGATTGCAAACTAAAATAAGATGTGCAATATGTAAATGATAAGACTTCTCATTAATATTCCATAACGATAACTCACACCAAGGGATACATAGATAACCAACTAAAGAGAGATACTTCCATACCGCAACACATCTTATATGATAACTTCCCTACTCATGATATGACACTACTTGATAGTAAAAAGATAAAAGATAGTGATGATGTGATACCGCGGCACTCCCCCAAGCTTGGAACAAACCAAGGGGATGCCAATACCGATGATGAATTACTCCTTCGGCGGTGGTGATGAATTCTTGATAAGCTTCTCAACAAGCTCCTTTAGCTCATCAATCCTGTACGTGAGGTTGCGGATCATCTCCGAATTGTGCTCGACGCGGCTAAGAAGTATGTCCGACGGCGAGTCCCAACTCTTAGAATTGTTTCCCCACTCTTCAACTTCAGGCTTCATCCTTCCTGCAGTGTTAGAACGATCTATATCCCAATTGCTAGGCAATACTGCCTTGGGAATCCTTTCAATTTGACTATTGTAAATTAGATTGCGGAAGGGGTTGTAGGTGCCTGGAGGAGATGTCTTTGGAGCTAGGTAGTGACGTGGAACCTTTCCTCCGGTGCGAATTCTTGCACTCTTCTTGGTACTGAAAGAGTTTTCCACCACCTCGATGCTTGCGATGGTGGCACGCGGGTATGCACGCGAGTCTTCCTCCACTTCTTCTTCATCTTCTTCCTTGACACTCTCATCCACCTCTTTCCACTCGGGATCTTGAATATCTTCATCCGAAAGCCCCTTGCCCTTGTTGTTGGAGACCATGGTGCTTCTAGATCAAAGACGAGATCCCGGCGGAAACAGACTCGAAACAAAACACGTCGAGAAAACGATATACGGACCTCCGGGGTCCGGGGATTATATAACATAAATTTTCACGACAAAAGGAAAGCACCAGGTCGAACCATAGTCGGAGAGGGGCAACGAGGGGCCCTCCTCATAGGGCGGCGCGGCCAGGCTGGGGCCCGCGCCGGCCTATGGGGGCACCCCCTCGTGTGTCTCCTCCACTCCGTTTCGATCTCGTAATTTTTCATATTTTCCAAAAGTAGCAAAAACATTGTTCGGAAAGTTAAACGCGGACTTTTTCTTACCAGTACTGTTACCTATTCAAAGTCGAACTCTGCAGGACTGTCATTTGGCCTTTGATGAAAGCTTCCGGAGTTACCACTCGAATAACATCAACATCTTCATTATAAGAATCACCGGATATATAATGCTTGAGTCTTTGTCCACTTACCACTTGTGTGGCATTACCTTGCAGAGAGCTAATTTTAATTTCTCCTGAACGATACACCTCATCAATGACATATGGTCCTTCCCATTTTGAGAGTAATTTCCCTGCAAAAAATCTGAGACGAGACCGATACAATAGGACTTTATCCCCAACATTAAATTCTCTTTTGATAATTCTTCTATCATGCCATTTCTTAACTTTATCTTTAAAGAGTTTAGCATTTTCATATGCTTCACTTCTCCATTCATCTAGAGAACTCAATTGTAGCAATCTCTTCTTACCAGCAAGTTTAGGATCTTTATTTAGTTCTCTTACAGCCCAGTAAGCTTTGTGCTCTAGTTCTAAAGGTAAATGACAAGCTTTCCTATAAACCATTTTATACGGTGACATACCCATGGGATTTTTATAAGCAGTTCTATAAGCCCATAGTGCTTCCTTCAATTTAATAGCCCAGTTCTTTCTAGATTTATTAACGAGTCTTTTGCAAGATAGATTTAATCTCTCTATTTGATAATTCTACTTGCCCACTAGTTTGAGGATGATAAGCGGAAGCAATTCTATGATTAATACCATATTTAGCAAGAGTTTTTCTAAAACCACCATGAATAAAATGAGAACCTCCATCAGTCATAAGGTATCTAGGAACTCCAAATCTAGGAAAAATAATATCTAAAAGCATTCTTAAAGAGGTCTCACCATCGGCACTTTTTGTGGGTATGGCTTCCACCCATTTAGTAACATAATCAACAGCAACAAGTATATGAGTGTTACCTTCGAAGAAGGGAAAGGACCCATGAAGTCAAATCCCCAACAATCGAATGGTTCAATAACAAGAGTATAATTCATAGGCATTTCATTGCGTCCGGAGATATTACCAACCCTTTGACATTCATCACAAGATAAAATAAACTTCCTTGCATCTTTGAAGAGAGTTGGCCAATAGAAACCTGATTGTAGAACCTTTTGCGCGGTTCTATCTCCGGCGTGATGTCCTCCATAAACACTACCATGACACTTACTCAATATCTCTTGTTGTTCATATTCGGGAACACATCTTCGCAGAATACCATCCACTCCTTCTTTATATAAGTGTGGGTCATCCCAAAAATAATGCCTCAAGTCATAAAAGAATTTCCTCCTTTGCTTGAGCTGAAAAGGTTGGAGGCAAGTACTTGGATACAATAAAGTTAGCATAATCAGCGTACCAAGGACTATCTCGCGAGCTTACCTTTATTACGGCCAATTGTTCATTTGGAAAACTATCATTAACGAGAACAGGATCATAAGTAATATTTTCCAATCTAGACAAATTATCAACAACAGGATTATCAAGCACCTTTCCTATCTATAATATGTAAATCAAATTCTTGCAAGAGAAGCACCCATCTAATAAGCCTTGGCTTAGCATCTTTCTTTGCCATAAGGTATCTAATTGCAGGCATGATCAGTATGAATTGTAACTTTTGAATCAACAATATAGGATCTAAATTTGTCACAAGCAAAGACTACAGCTAATAATTCTTTTTCAGTTGTAGCATAATTTCTTTGAGCAGCATCAAGAGTTTTGCTAGCATAATGAATAACATTCAATTTTTTATCTACTCGCTGTCCAAGAACAGCGCCTACAGACAAAATCACTAGCATCACACATAATCTCAAAAGGTAAATTCCAATCGGGAGGTTCAACTACGGGAGCGAGTTGTTAAGGCTTTCTTTAGAGTTTCAAAAGCTTCCTCACAATCATCATCAAAAACAAAAGGTACATCTTTTTGAAGAAGATTAGTAAGAGGCTTTGAAATCTTGGAGAAATCTTTAATAAATCTCCTATAAAACCCAAGCATGACCAAGAACACTACGAATACCTTTAACATCCCTAGGATAGGGCATCTTCTCAATTGCTTCAACTTTAGCTCTATCAACTTCAATACCTCTCTCTGAAATTTTATGTCCCAATACAATTCCTTCATTAACCATAAAGTGGCATTTCTCCCAATTAAGAACAAGGTTAGTTTCTTCACATCTATGCAATACTTTATCAAGGTTTCGCAAGCAATTATCAAAAGAATTTCCATAGACAGAAAAATCATCCATGAATACCTCCACAATATTCTCACAAAAGCCATGAAAAATAGCAGACATGCATCTTTGAAAAGTAGCAGGAGCATTACATAAACCAAAAGGCATACGCCTATAAGCATAAGTTCCATAGGGACAAGTGAAAGTGGTTTTCTCTTGATCTTTAGTTTTAACGACAATTTGTGAAAACCAGAATAACCATCAAGAAAGAAAAAATGAGTATTTTTAGACAACCTTTCTAACATTTGATCAATAAAGGGTAAAGGGTAATGATCTTTCTTAGTAACCTTATTAACTTTTCGATAATCAATGCACATTCTATACCCTACAACTACTCTTTGAGGGATGAGCTCATCATTATCATTAGGCACAACAGTCATTCCTCCTTTCTTAGGAACACAATGTACGGGACTAACCCATCTACTATCAGCAATAGGATATATAATACCAGCTTCAAGAAGTTTTAATACCTCATTCCTTACCACATCCTTCATCTTAGGAATTAGACGACGCTGATGTTCAACAACAGGCTTTGCATCATCTTCCATGTTGATAGCATGTTGGCAAATAGAGGGAGAAATCTCCTTCAAGTCATCAAGAGCATAGCCAATAGCTCCTCGGTGTTTCTTCAATATTTCCAATAACCTTTCTTCCTCAAAATCCGAAAGCTTAGAACTAATAATAACAGGATATATTTTCTTATCATCAATATGAGCATACTTAAGATTATCAGGCAATGGCTTTAAATCAAAAACAGGATCTTCCTTTGGTGGTGGTGTTGTACCCAAATCTTCAACCGGCAAGTCATGTTTAAGAATAGGTTGACAAAGGAAAATTTCATCAAGCTCATTCCTTTCTTCCCTAAAGACTTCACTCTCACTATCCTCCAAATGTTGCTGCAAAGGATTATTAGGAGCAAGAGCAATAGACGCACACTCTGTTCAACTCTAAAATCATTATTAGGCGAGATCAGCTTTATAAGGAGTTCGGCAAATTTAGAGAAATTAAACTCATAAGATTCACCAGCAAATTTAGTCACAATTTTTTCCTTCTTGCAATCTATAACAGCTCCACAAGTATTTAGAAAAGGTCTACCAAAAATAATAGGACAAGACTTACTTGCAGCGGAACCAAGTACCAAAAAGTCAGCTGGATATTTAATCTTACCACATAGAACTTCCAAATCTCGAACAATACCAATAGGAGAGATAGTTTCTCTATTAGCTAGCCGAATAACCACATAAATAGCTTCAAGTTCACAAGAACCAATTTCAAGCATGATCTCCGTATAAAGCTCATAAGGAATGGCGCTAATACTTGCACCAATGTCGCATAAACCATAATAACAATGATCACCAATTCTAACAGAGAGCATAGGAACACTGGCTTTCCTAGACTTATTAGGATGCAAAACAATATTAGAAGCATCTTCACAGAAAATAATATGACCATCTTCTACATTTTCAGTCACAAGATATTTAACTATTGCAATAGCAGGTTCAACTTTTATTTGTTCTTCAGGTTCTATAGGTTTCTTTGCAGTTTTATTAACCGCACTAGTTATAACAGAGTACTCCTTCATTTTAGCAGGGAAAGAAGTTTTTTTAATATAAGCTTCAGGAAGAATATGATCAACAGTTTCAATTATAGCATATTTATTTATAGATGAATCAATTTTATCTTTATACGGTTCATGATACTTATCAAAATTCTTCCTAGGCAATTCAAAGTGAGAGGCAAAAGCTTTATAAAAATTTGCAACGACTTGAGAATCAAGACCATAAGTAGCACTCATATTACGAAATTTATCGGTATCCATAAAAACTTCAATGCATTTATAATCATAGTTTATACCGACTCTCTATCTTTGTCGTTCTCCCATCCTTCGAGTATTCTCCTGGATCCGATCAAGAAGGTCCCTTTTAAACTCTTCTTTGTTGCGTGTAAATGATCCAGAACAAGAAGTATCCAGCAAAGTCTTATCTTGAAAAGACAAGTCTTGCATAGAAATTATCAATAATAATATTACCAGGAAGCTCATGAATGGGGCATTTGAGCATTAAAGACTTCAATCTCCCCCATGCTTGGGCAATACTCTCTCCATCATGAGGCCAGCAATTATATATGCGGTTCCGATCTTTGTGAATTTCACTTGGAGGATAGAATTTAGAATAAAATAAAGGCACAATGTCCTCCCAATCAAGAGAATCCCTATTCTTCAGCAATTTATACCAATGCGCTGCTTTGCCAGACAGCAATATAGAGAATAGTTTCTTCCTAACTTCATCCATAGCAATACCTGCACATTTGAATAACCCGCATAATTCATGTAAAAACAGTAAATGATCACCATGATGGACAGTTCCATCCCCTTCATAGCGGTTATCCACAACACGTTCAATAATTTTCATAGGTATTTTGTATGGAACCTCTTTCTCACCTGGCGCCTCATCCACTACCTTTGCAGTAGTAGTTGATTTTCCAAATAGGAATTCAAGAGAAGACCTCTCCATAATGAATTATAGCAGCAGGCAGAAATAAAATCAGCACGTACAACAAAAGTTTCCCTTACCAATTCCACTTACCAATAGCGCTTCACTCCCCGGCAACGGCGCCAGAAAATAGTCTTGATGACCCACAATTATAGGGGGTGTATCATAGTATTTTCGATAAATAAGAGTGTCGAACCCAACGAGGAGCAGAAGGTGTTGACAAGCAGTTTCGATGATTGATTCATCGTAAATGCTCACGGACAAGTATTCGGGGGTTTTGATATAGCAGTTGAATAAAGTACAAGTAAGTAAAGTGCGAGAGAAATAATTGCAGCGAGTGGCCCAATCCTTTTTAGCACAAGGACAAGCCGGTTTGTTTACTTATAATGACCAAACGTTCTTGAGGACACACGGGAATTTAGTCTAGTGCTTTCGCTTCATATAGCTGATTAATCTTCATTGTTTTGATAAGTGTTGTGTGGGTGAACCTATGCTAATGCACCGCCCTTCCTAGGACTAATACATACTTGTGATTATACCCCTTGCAAGCATCCGCAAATACAAGAAAGTAATTAAGATAAATCTAACCACAACCTTAAACTGCGAGATCCCGCTATCCCTCCTGCATCGATATACCAACGGGGGTTTAGGTTTCGTCACTCCGGCAACCCCGCAATTAGCAAACGAATACAAGATGTATTCCCCTAGGCCCATAAATGGTGAAGTATCATGTAGTCGACGTTCACATGACACCATTAGAAGAATAACACCACATCTTAAATATCATAACATTGAATATTACCCAACATAATTCACTACTAACATTTAGACTTCACCCATGTCCTCAAGAACTAAACTAACTACTCACGAGACATCATATGGAACATGATCAGAGGTGATATGATGATGAATAACAATCTGAACATAAACCTTGGTTCAATGGTTTCACTCAATAGCATCAATAACAAGTAGAAATCAATACCGGGAGAGTTTCCCCTATCAAACAATCAAGATCCAACCCTAATTGTTACAGCGGTGACGAGGTGCAGCGGTGGAGATGGCGGTGATGATGATGAAGATGATGGTGATGATGTCCAGCTCGATGACGGTGACGATGGCGTCGATTTCCCCCTCCGGGAGGGAATTTCCCCGGCGGATTTCAGCCTACCGGAGAGCTCTTTTCTCTCTGGTGTTTTCCGCCCCGCAGAGGCGGTTGTGACTCTTCGCGACTATCCTCTGGAGCTTAGGTTTTTGGGACTAAGAAGTACGCGAAGGAGAGGAGGCCAGAGGGGGCTGTGGGCCCCTTCCCCACAAGGCGGCGCGGCCAGGGTAGGGCCCGCGCCGGCCTATGAGGGGGGCCCATGGCGGCCCTCCTCGGCTCCTCCTTTTGGCTCTCTCCGTCTTCTGGAAAAATAGGATTTTCAGTATAATTTCCGTCAGTTGTTGATCTTCCGAAATATTGCGTTCTGACGGTGCTTTTCCAGCAGAATCCTGACTCCGGTGCGCGATTCTCCAATGACCATGAAACATGCAAAATAGATGAAATAACATAAGTATCATCTCTAAATATGAAAAGATATCAATGAATAACAGTAAATTATGATATAAAATAGTGATGCAAAATGGACGTATCAATAGGAAGTGGGTTAGACTTAAATGTGTTTCATATTTGCTCCTTGATGCTCTATTTTACTTCAATTCATATTTCTTATGTGAGCATCTTCTCAAACTACTGCGCCTAGCTGAAAGACGTTAAAGAAAAGCACTCTTGGAAGATAACCCATGTTTATTTTCTGTAGTTTTCCTTTTGTTGAGTCTTGGAAGTTGTTGCCTCTGTAACAACCTCTCCTTATCATTTTTATTTCTTTTTTGTGCCAAGAATAGCCTCTAATAGGAAGAAATTAAAATTTGGGGAAGTTGTTGTCCAGAAACAGATTATGTGTTGTTACCGTAAAAAAATCGTACTCCCAGCCAGTACGTAATATTGAGCTTCCATATTTTGAGCACATGCCCTAGGTTATTATCTAACTTTTGTTAGTTTTTCACTTTCAGATTTGAGCAACAGAGGATTTTTGAAAAAATCGACCTTTACCTGGTATTCTGTTTTGACAGATTTCTGTCACTATTTGCATTTGCCTCTTAATGTCTTTCTTTTTTAGTTCTTTTGAGAGAAAGAGCTTGTTGAAGAAGTTGCTACAGTTGCTAATGTTTTAATGGATGTTTGATATATGTTAGAACTGAACCCAAGTGAATTTGTTATTTTGATTGCACTAATGCTGCTAATGAGAATTGTGTGAAGTTTTGTATGAAGGAAGTTTTCAAGTGTAGGGAGAGAAGAATGATGTAATAAGATGAAGAATGGACAAAAGCTTAAGCTTGGGGATGCCCCTGACACCCCAAGAAATATTCAAGAGGTACAAGCGTCAAAGCTTGGGGATGCCTTGGGCATCCCCTCTTCATCAACAAAGCATCAGGTCATCTTTCAAGACACTATATTTTTATTGCTTCATATGTATGTGTTATTCTTGGAGCGTCTTTATTTTTGTTTTTAGTTTTTTTTTTGATGTAGCATATGGTTGAATCCTATCATTCTTGTGTGGGAGAAAGACATGCTCCATTTTCATTGCATAGAACACTCTAGTTTTCACTCTTATTGTTCTGATGGTGTTCTAGTTTGCTAGTACTGCGTTTAGCTCTGATTTCTTCACTTTTATTTTATTCAGAGATTTTTAGTTTTCTTTATTCATGTATGATTAGCTCTCTGGTCCGTATTGACTATAATCCATGAGAGTTATTTCAAATAAGTTGATTAGTTTTGGAGACGAGTAAAATGTTTCATGCTTATAGTGATGCAAAAGAAAGCTTGTCTAGACTGTGGCATAGACTTTGGCATGTCTTGTTGAATGTTATTTTTAAGATATGCTTAGTATTTGTTGTTGCATCATGACTTGTATCAAATATCTAAGAGTGCTTAATGTTCCATTGAAAGAATCATGTGTTGTTTCTATCATAAGAAGCATAATATTGTGATATTCTCCTTTGATGCTTTATTGGGTTGAATTGGCACATGCTTACACCATGTTATGACTACCAACCAGTCAACTAAAGCCTCCATGATTATTTAGTTTTTGACTTGTGATATCACTTTATGCTTTGATTAATATTGTTTTGTCGCTATGCATGATTATGGCCATTATTGCTCTCTTAGTTGGTCTCTCCCAGTCTTTTGCTAGCTTTCGCCTGTACTGAGTATGAAGCTCTACTCGTGCATCCAACCTCTAATAACCAAAGTTTGACAATTGTGTCCACCATATCTACCTATTATAATTATTGCTATTCCAAGTATATTCATCATGTTTTTATCTATCTTTCGAATTGATTATGAGAAAAATAGTCAGTAAAGCTCTCACGAACTTGATGGCATATTTACTTTCTTGCACTTAATAAATTTAAACCATTGTGACTATCTTATGTTGATTATATGCATACAAGTTTTAAGTTGGGAGTTAGCACAATCATGCTTTCATGGAGCACACTTTCAACATTGCACTTACTATTTAGTTGATATCATGGTCTTTTGCTTATGAATGCCTATCGATGTGAAATAGAATGGAAACTTGTAAGTCCATGAAGTTTGTATATGTGTTAGAGAAACGTTGGACCGCTAACCTAAGCCATGCATCATTCATGGTGGAAGTTTACATCATTCCATAGTGAGTATTCTATAGAGCATCTTCAATAAAAAGTTATACTCATAGTAAATAAAAGGATTGTTGAGATGCTCATTGTCTGTTTGTCTTGTCATTTGGTGTGAGATTGCACTTATATGAAAGAGTACTTCCATATCATGGGGCAAGATGTACCCTAGCTGCATTCTTAATGATACATGTATATTTACAATGATAATAACTTATTTGGAACCAAAGTTGAGTAGCATGAGGTGTAGGTACTCATACTCAAGGGGCATGAGATTTCCGACTTCTGATTTGTCAAGCATATGACTCATTTTTTGCACTCACATTAACTTTAACCATTCAAGATGCTTATGATAGGGGCAATGAGAGCTAAAAGCTAATAAGTACCATATCTTTTTGAAAGCTCTACAAAAATTGTTGATTCTTACTTCCTTCTTCGAAGGACACTTCTTTTACTTTTATGTCGAGTCTTCATCTTCTTGCTTTATGCACCAATTAAGAGAGCATAGTTGTCATTCTGAGTATAATGTGCATAGTCCCAAGATTTATTGATTGATTCATGATTATGATATTGCTTGTTCTTAAATTACTTGTATCTAGTCACCCTTTGAAAGGTGTTCCAGCATTTATGTTTTGCTATTCCATAAAGGATAAGTTGAATACTATTTTCCTATGTTTTCTCTATGCTCATAAACAAACAGTTGCTTTCATTGCATAATTATTCACGATCTTTTGTTTGAGTTACTTCTCATGATATAACATAGTTGCTAAGTTCTATTGTTAGAGTTATATCTATCATGCCTATGTTCATAGTACTTTGATCCCAGCTTACAATGCTTTACAAAAGCTTGATCAAGATTGTAATAGTTGCATGTCACCACCGCCGACACCGCCGCAATACGTGCCGCATCTGCTGCAGCACATGCTACCGACGATCCCTGCCTAGGCGAAGTAGGGGGCGTGGACGCTTCCACCATTCATTTCCCTCACCACCGAGGAGTGAGGATGAGGAAGATGTGGGCGTTGGGAACTAGGGCTTAGATTTTTCTAGTTTCTTTCTTTCTTTTCATTTCCTATATGTAAATTATATTTAAATTAATGAAATATTTTTTAAAAAAATTACGCGCTTCCAAATTTTTATTTAAATTCAATTTAAATTGTTGTCTGCGGGCAATGGGCCAAAAAGGCCAGCACCGGACCGCGATCCACATTCTATCTGTGACACAACCTAAACAGATTGCCGCTTTAAGCCGTCCTGCCGGAGATGCCCTGCCAGTGTGGTGTATGGTGCCATTCTGCCTTTTCCGAGAAAACAAGGGTCAAATGCAGCCTGTGATCTATGGAGTACACAGGCACAAGTTGCACATTCTGACCTTGACACGGGCGCAGCAGTAGCCAGATACCCAGATGTCTCACAACAACACATAAAGTAATCCATTGACAGGCACGGGTTTGTCCAGTACCGACGTAGAGCTCGTTTTCACGTCACACTCTTGATGGATTCTCGAAGCTAGCAAAGCATCTTACAATAGTTTCCTCAGAAAATCTATCGACGATGTCGCAGCATGTACCCACCCCATTATCATCAAGCTGTACCTGTTGCACTACGAAAGGCTGGCTAGCCGGTGAATTTTACACGGCCGGCACATCAGAAATTGCTAATTTCGTTTGTGCCTTCATCCCAGTTGTGCCCTCGAACGAAAAAAAAAAAGGGGGGGGGGGGAGAGATCACGAAAGCTACGCTTGTTGCTGTGGTTGGACTTCGACGATTGCTTCACTTTTGACCATGACATGGTCGATGGTGCATTAGTTTCCTACTGGATAAACATGCTGATGGAGATGTTTCACCAGAAATATCAGAATTAAGGGATGCAGATTCTCTGACTTACAGTGTTGTGGCCTTGTTTCACCACCATCAGACTGAAGAAAGCAAACTGCAGGGTCGACCGCGAGCTGAAGTAAGCACTAGTCAATTTTTTCGTGACTACAAAGAAGACACATACACATACCATGATACCAACACAGGCGTCTATATTAGTGTTTCGAGATACCAAAAGTAAATCGGTGAATCTCACAACAATTTTACCAAACGCGTGCACGTATATGTAAATATGAGCATGATGATTTGACTATGTGGGGGAAACTATGACACCACACTCCACCACATGGCAATGTACCCACTACTAGAAACGTCGTGGTGGGTGAAAGTGAGAATGTAAGAGCATGGCTAATAGAAGAGCCGGCTGCCGGCTCTATGCCATTGCCAGGTCACCAAAAGCCTTCATAAAAGTAGACTTATACAATAGATTGGCTGTAAATTGGCTACAAAGGTAGGCTAATTATTGGTAGGGAGGGGTAAACGTCAGCTTAAAGCCTTTGCATAGGCTGCATGTTGGCTCTTGTTTCTCGTGTAATGTGCTATAGCCGGGCTCTAAGTATAGAACATGGAAGATACTATAGCCAGCTGACTGAGATCTATTATACTTGCTCTAAGTGCACAATAGTAAGAAAATACATAACATACAAACATAGCATTAGAGCAAGTACAATAGAGTTCAGTCAGCTGACTATAAGATATTAAATAATATATTTTAGATGAGTTGGAGGAGAGAGAAGAGGAGAGAGAAGGGAGGTGGGCTACTATGCAATAGCCAACTTCTTGCACGTGCTCCTAGGCACTTTGTGAGAGTGAAAGGTGGGCCATATGTTAGTAAAGTGATTCATTCTTATAGCCAACTATTATACATGTTAGCTATATGATGACTACAAATGATATGACATCTTGTTATAGCTAGCAGTTGGCTATACTATTGGAATTGCTCTTACGAGGGCATGACTTGTAGAATCCTGCTTTCTACAGCTTTGTACCGTTTATCACTTGAGAAAGCACGGGATCAGAACCTAATACTGTCATATTTTCCTATCTTGTTTGTACCTTTTATTTGCATTTTGTATTTTGATCTTCATTATATTTTCTTTCACTTGCGTTGTATTTCTCCTAAAGTCTATTGACATATCTATACTTCTTATAAAACAAAACCCCACTAAGTGCAATTAATATTTGTCTATCTCAACATGCAAACTATCCACAACACCTATTCCCTTAGCCAATGATTTGTCCACCTCATCCCACTAATAGTTCTTATTTATTATCTATCTCTACATGCAAGATATTTATATTATCTATTTTTTTACCATTAAGCTAGCAATGTCATCTTTTGTTTTCCGCTCGATTGATAATATCGCACCCTCATGTTATATCATTACATAGTTAAGTCATGTTCAACTTGAACATCGAAATAGTTTGACAACGAAAAGAACTCTTCGCAAATTAAACTCAATGTTAATTATGTGCTCTTATATGTAACCACATGTGATATTTTTAAAAACATGCGGCAATGTGCATGCATTTTTCATGCAAGCCATCAATATTATTTGATTCTTTACCTTATCTAAATCAATCACGTACACCTATGAAATATGATGATCTTTAAATTTTCAAATACCTATCCATTTCATGGCTATTAAATTTAGTGTCTCAACTCCTATGGCCAACTAAATATTTTATATTCTATAAACCAAGTTTTATGTGTTTTATTAGATTTCTTAAAGAGATATCCGCTGCAATGCGTGGGTATTGTTCTAGTTTAAAAAAAAAGAACTGCATGCATGCATGCTAAATTGGCCCAAGAAAACAGCGAGAGAGAATTGCATGTCTATATGTTTTAGTGTGTTATGTATTGACAATTTAGTATTGGTATGAAATTGTGTGGCTATTTTTTGTGACAAACTACACTTGCATGTTTTTCATAGACCGCTAAACTATATTTGTATTATTTTTTCTGATAAGAACCATATTTTTATATATGATTATATTTGCTACGTAAGTTCTTGAAGCAAATAATCTAATTTTACCAATTAACTAATACTGACAAAAATACATCATGATGCCCTGGAATGTCCCGACGCGGATTCGGTGGACCTGGGTGCACTCGCACCCGATTACGAAAAATAAAAATAAAAAGCTATTTTGAAGTTGCAGAAAAAATTGAAAAATGCACGCATGTCTATATTATGTTGATACTTGCTCGTGTAAGTTTTCGCAGAAAAATACGATTGTATGTGACCTAAACAAAAATGAGAATATGGAAATTTCTACTTCTTTGAACAGTATAAATCCAATCATTATACTAGTGTTATTTGAACATTTTTTTTTCATTTTTGTGTAGGCTACATAAACTCCTATTTTCCCGTGAAAACCTACACGAGTAAGTATCAAGATAATATATATATATATATAATATGTTATTTTATTTTTGAAACTTTTAAATACCTTTTTAATTCTTTTGAAAACCAAGTGCGCGCGTATCTACGTTCCGTTTAGTATTTTCTTGAAACGTCGTCTCTATTTCCATCTTCTGCATCACGCGAAAGTGCTTTGAAAAGCCAACCATGTATGCCCGGGCTATTTATGTGATTTCCGAACCATGTATATAAGCTAGACTAGCGCTAGCCTCCAATATTTTGAAGAGCCACGTGAGACCAACACGTAAAAGCATGCATGGGTCTGCCACTGACTCGCGAGCCAAAGGCAATCTTGCAAATTCCAGCCATACACGACCAATGGCGGAGCCAGAACTTATAATCAGTGCTGTCATTTCAAATCTGTGATGTCAAATACATATAATTTTTACTTATTTTAAATATTTTTTGAAAGATTAATACCAAAATACAAAGAACATGGCAAAAAGCTGTGTGGTCAATTGACCACACAGCTCTCAACGTGGCTCCGCCACTGTACACGACCACAATGGTTGGTCCGGTCATAGGTTTCGACGTCTCTTTTGTGTTTGTGCAGCCAACTTTTGAGATACAACAACAACTGGTTACGAACGCCGTCCTAGTTTTGCACGACCTTTCGATTTAAGAAAGATTATTATATGCACCATTTTCTCTCCAAAACACACTGGAGTCCCCGTCGTTGGCTGTGGCCACATGAGGCTAATGCATATCTTGAGTATCATACGTAGATTACGCATCCTAGCTCCACCAAAAATGCTGATGTGGCAGGTAATTATGGATGAGAGAGAAGATTAGAGTATTATAGGTAGATATTGTATCATAGCGCACATCACGAGAAAAATTACTATTAAATAAATCTTGTACACAAATTTGTATTAGGATTCTACAAATTAATTAACATAGCAAAACTATGATACTAATCTATGATACTATGCATTATGGATCTAGTATCATACAAAAATATCATATACATGATACTATTATATGATACTACCCACTATGCCCAGCCTGAGACGCGAGTGCGACGTGGGATCCAGGAAGATTCCCGCATGCTACACCTCTCCAAAGCTAGAGGGGCCCGCCCAGGCGTACATTCCAAAAACAAAATCGCAGAAAAGCAGGGAAAAAACAGAGCCGCCACCCACCAACCGCCACATGCGTCTTCGGCACCTATAAGCTTCTCCCTGCCAGTGGGACCAAATAACCTTCAGGCCCACTGTCATGTAGAATTAGGCTTTTGGTTGGTGTATTCTGTAAGAGAAAATAATAAGCAACGGGAAAGGTCGAAAAGGTGGCCCCAGATGGCGTCCAAAAGGGCCTGAACGATCTGGCCAGAAACGGAATTCGGTAGGGGCACGATTTCTAGATTGGTCCTGCCGTCATAGAAGAAATCTACTTTAGTCCACCAGGAACACCTGGATTTTATGAGATCATCTTTTGATGAAATTTCCAACCATCAAAATCATATGGCTGATCGTACTCGTTGTAATATAAGGAACAGTTCCAACAAAATGCATACAGAGGCAGGGCCGGGCCGGTAAAATCCGGGGCCCTGTGCGAAACTCTAAAATAGGCCCATATCTTACTAGATAAATATAACTAAGAAATAACTATAATATATATTTTTGTGCGTCAAAAATTGTAAACTCATGGTATGATCGTATACTCATGGTAAATTCGAATTAAAAGTTCTTTTAAGAGGAGACATATATAGTTTAAAAACCTGATCGGACCAACAGTCCAAAAAAATCTACATCTAATGGTTTTGATGCATTTAAACCGTTTAGGTTTCAAAAAATTGGAAAATACTTCAAAAATCTCAAACGCTTATATTCAAACCTATCCCTAGAAGTACATGTACATAATAACCCTTTTATAAAATTAACCCCATAAGAGAAATACAATATAATTAAATGAAATTTATCTCAATCTCTTAAATATGAGAAGTCAAGATATCTTAATACATTTTTCTAACATGTTTAAGACTTGAACTAGAAATTTATTTGAAGAGGTAGGTTACTACGTGTGATTTATGTATGTAGCTTGAATTAGTTTTATTCAATACTAAAAATAATAATAATAAATTGGATCATAGGCATCAATCACAAAAGAGAGACATAGAAAAAAAAACAGATTAGAAAAAGAAAGGAGCAGCTGCAGCCTACGAGAATCGAACTTGGAACCTTCTATTAGAAAGGAGAGACAGGGAAAAGAAAAAAAGCGGAGAAGAAAAAAAAACGAGGAATTGGCTGCTGCCAACAGGAATCGAACTTGGAACCACCTTTTTATCAAAATCACCGTAATACCAGTTGGTCTAAATTAATATTACGATTATCTAATAAAGTACACGCTATATAAAAGGGTAAGGTAGAAATTTGGGCCCCCAAAATTTTTGGGCCCTGTGCGCCCGCACGGGCCGCACTCCCGTCGGCCCGGGCCTGACAGAGGTGTGATGTGATCAAAATCTAGCTGTTCCGTCGTCGCACTAGCTAATGAACCGCATTTTTTAGATGTCTATTTTGATTTGTAAAGTTGCACAACTCAAGTCTTTGCGCCTGAAATTTATCTTTCATGGGATACTTTTGACTTGATGTTTTTGGCTGAGTTCTTATACAGAATGAACCACGTTCTCCAAACATAATAAAAGGTATAATTGCAAATTAAGCACCGATATACTATCTCTGCTGTTGAAGAGCACAAACGAACGCTTCCATAATTCCTAAAGCTTAACATATATAACACCTCCAGGGTTGATGTCGGATGAGGTATGTCACATAATATTTATTTTTTAAATATAAAATAATATGCCAATTATTTTTTCTAAACAAAGGTAAAAGCTTTACCTTATATCTATTAATGTCGGAGAGAAGACACCGCGACTACTATGGGAGAAGTAGACACATGACGCTTAAACGTAGATAAAGAAGTCAACCCTCCGAGGAGCTGCGCCAAAGCGACACCGACGGCCAACATCGAGAGCAACCTTGTCGTCCGCATGACAACACTGTCAAAGTTAAGTTTTAGGACCGTCAACCGTCATGCCTAGCGGACCGCCAACCCAACTTACCACAGCCTGCACTCGAGCCAGGACACCGCACAACTCACCCGCAGCAGAACTGTACAGAGCAACCCACTCGTAGAGCACGGCCCGCCGCGTTAACATCTGGGCCGCCGCCCGGCCTGAAAGTCAAACCCTACTCTGAGGTGTGTCGATCAAGCCGACAATCTCGCCACACCGACGATACAAGATTATCATCTAAGCCATGCAAGCAACAACTCCACCTCATGAAGCTTCCGCCCGACAGACAATTATGGTGTAATTGCAAATTAGAAAATATTGCAGAGCAACCACAGGGTATATGTGGCGAGCAATCTACAAAACCCAAAAAAGAAAAAATCTTGCAGAGCAAGGATTTTGTTTAAGAGATCGTCAAACCATGCGAGGGCACTCTATGGCATTACCAACTTCCAGCGGTATATCTGTGAAACTTGGCAGCCCTATAAATAACGTTCTCCTCCGAGCCAAGCTTCCAAATTCCAAATTGGCCCCTGGCGTCCGTCTCCTTCTCCTCCTTCCCCTCCCGGCCTCCAATTGTCTTCCTCCCGCCTCCCCTCCCCTTGAAGCTTCCCACGCCTCAGCCCGGAGAACCCTAGGGGAGCGCGCACAAGCTTGCCAGCGTCCAAGCATGGAGGCGACGGCGCCTACCGCGGGCGCCGGCGCCAACGGTTCCGTGGCGGCGGCGGCGGCGACGGCGCAGGTGGGGCCGCCCACGAACCCCATGGCGACGGCGCTGCTCACCGATCAGTACCAGTTCTCCATGGCCTACGCCTACTGGAAGGCCGGCAAGCACGCCGACCGAGCCGTGTAAGCACCCTCGCCTCTGCCTCGTATCCTCCGCTCCGTGTATCTACGCTTCGGTTCTGCTGATTGGATTGGATCGAGACGTGGTGATCTGGCGTGAGCTGGACGGTTCCGGGTTAGGTTCAGTGGAAGGAATTGACGAGAGGCGTGATTTCGAGAGATATTTGGGCTGTTCGTGCAATTCTGTCATTGCTATGGTTTAATTTTTTTATTTTAGCCAATGTGATATTGTTTTTGTTCTGAATAAATATTGGCGTCTAAAAGCTTTTCGCGCCCTCCCTTAAAACGGTGTAATTAGGGGGTTGGTATAGTTGATTATTCGGTGGTTGCCCAACTGGTGCTGTGGTTTTGCTGTGTGAAGCTCTCTCTCTCTCTCACGTGTAGTTTTCATCATCTGCCTTTTCAAAGCTGATGTGTTAACTTATATAAGCAGTTCAGTTCAGTTCAGTTGCACAAGGTTATGTGTGCTGTTTATATTTATTTTTTGTTATGTCTTCAAGTTGAATGGTTGGCTCTTCATTGCTTAGCTACGCATTGCTTTGGAATGCCCTTCTCGATGTGCATTCTATAATCACTTCACGCCAAAGTTGAGAGCCCAGCTGTCGTTAGTTGCTTGGATTTGCTATTGCTTTCATGTGGGTCCAGAACTCCAGATGTCCTTGTGCTAAAAAAAACTCCACTGCCCTTTCTCTTAGGATTTCCTTATTTTATTTTAGTACATGGTATCTTGATTCTGACACACCAGAGCAGCTATTTCATATGTCACTGTGGGGTTCTCTAGAATTTCGATGTGTCGATGGAGGAATTTTCTAGATCATTATGTAATGTACTCCTGATGCTGATGCAGAGGAGACAAATGGATGGGGACATTTGAATGATGTAACTCCTTTAAATCAATAATGATTAATGAACTTTGCTCCTGTAAAAAGACAGTAAACTTTGCTACTTGAGCAAACAAATGACGCTGTTAGTTCTTTGATTTCATATTTAACTTTTATGTCTGGGGGTTTGGTGCGTTGTGCCTATTATTTTAAAGTGGACGGCGACGTTTTTTTTTTTTTTTTTAGTTCAGAAGCTAGGAATGTTACAAAAAACATTTAATATTGTGACTTGATGGAATATTCTGGGAGGTACTTCGAACTTGTACTTGGCACTTTTGTATATTGCTAAGAAAAACATGGCAATAAAACTCAAGAAGCTAGAAAAAACAGAATAAATAAATAAACTTAGAACCAATTTAGTGTTAACAGGTACCTAGATTACGTAAGAGAAGTGCTTCAACGTGCATACAAATAAAATGCATGTCACGAAATAGCTTATTTTGTTCCTATTTGGAAGAAATATGAACAAATGGTAGGTTCATATTCAACACACATGCACACACACACAATTCAAGTTTTCCCTGTTCTTTGATGTCCTACAAAATACTATTGTGCACATTTGTGCCATGGAATTGTTTGAAGGGTTTAATACCAAAGATACTTCTCCCTTCATGCAAGTGTGAATGAGAAGAACATTAGAGGCATAACTATGAGGCTTTGTTTAAAACATAATATGGAGTTCTTTCTCATTCAAATGAAAATAATCAATGCCAAAAGTACTGACACTACATTGGCTAGGACTACGGAATTTGTTTATCAACATATGACATCCAAAAGTGGAAATTAATAAAAGAAGAATCATGGTATATTTTGGTGATTATCTATGGGTCCGATAAGTGTTGGATATATGCATGCTGGGTAAATGGTTTGGACTGGAGCCTATGGCCATTGTATTTCAATATACCACGAAACTTGCAAACTTACCCTTCTAGAAACTGATCGTCTGTTATGCAGAACTTTTTAATGTCAATTTACTTTGTCCAATGAACTCACAGTTTTATCTTTCTCTTGGAAGTGCTATTTCCACATGAACTCGTTTGTTGAATCAGTTTCGTAAATGTGGCCCTACAAAAAATCAGATTTGTAAATGTGGACCTACAAATAGACAGAACATGTTTGTTGAATCAGTTTCGTAAATAGGGACCTACAAATAGAAGAGCTTGTTACAGCTAACAACTCAGGATGGTCAACCTCATACTGATTTCGCTCCTTTTCCTTTTACAGGTTTGACCTGTACTTTAGGAAAAATCCATTTGGCGGAGAATTCACTGTTTTTGCTGGTCTTGAAGAATGTATTAGGTTCATTGCGAACTTTAAGTTCATGGAAGATGAGATTTCTTTCCTGAAATCAGTCATGCCAATGTGTGAGGTATCAGCTTAACACTGCATACATATAATAGTTCTTTTTTTCTTTTTTTCTCAAATGGTAAATGGTTCTTAGGTCATCCTGCTAGGTTAGCTCTGTAGACTTTCTAGTTGTTCATGTGTATAAAAAAGCTGAATAGCAGTGGCTACAAAAAAATGCAACCTCAGATGCTACAAGGTCGACTTGTGTGCTGCTCCATGTATAATCTCATTTTTTACCCATTTTTAATATACTTCCTATAGCTTCTTCACTTGCTTGCCCTGACAAATGCTTATTTACTGATATGCTTGCAATTTGTAGGATGCGTTCTTTGATTATCTCAGGGAAATCGATTGCTCTGATGTGGAGGTGTACTCCATTGCTGAGGGATCAGTAGTCTTTCCAAAAGTTCCACTGATGAGAGTTGAGGGTCCGGTTGCTGTAAGTACAAAGTCCCTAACCAGATGCTGTTTCTAATAACATATGTCCTAAATTTTGTTTTAAGCATTATCTAAAAGTTGAATTGTCTCTATAGCAACTTATACTCTTCCATAACATTATCAGGTGGTTCAACTGCTTGAGACTCCATTTATAAATCTCATCAATTATGCCTCTTTGGTAACCACCAATGCTGCACGACACCGTCATGTTGCTGGAAAGTCAAAGGTTCTAATGGAATTTGGTTTAAGACGAGCGCAGGTGTGGTCTTATACCTTCTGCGGTATTATGTCAACTATGTTTTTATGCAAACATTAGCTATTTCCACACCTGAAACATAGCTTTGTGTTTACCTTTGCAGGGGCCTGATGGTGCAATAAGTGCTTCGAAGTATTGTTTTATGGGTGGCTTTGATGCAACCAGGTAGGTTCTTTCACTTTTTTTTTGAGGAATAGGTTCTTTCACTTCCCAATGGTATTTCTTTAAGCCCAGTATATTTGGCTTCCTTTTATTTCTGTTGGGTTTCATATCTGGCCTACCCCAACTTGCTTGGGAAAAAGGCTTTGATGTTGTTGTTGTTGTTGTTGCTTACAGAGAGGTGCTATTTTATCCTGAAAATGTTGGTTCACCTTCATTCTCTTTTTTTTTTTCAGTAATGTATTGGCTGGACATCTATTTGGCATACCACTCCGTGGAACACATTCTCATGCTTATGTTAGCTCATATATGGTCAGTAAATTTCCTTCATGTTACCAATCACCAATGGACAAAAGCTTTCTATATGCTGTAGTTTGCTATCACCGGAGCACCTTGTTGTGTCACACCATACTGTAGTTACATTGGCCAAACAGTTTGTCACTACATTGGCTCCTAAGCTCCATATTGTATCAAGATTCAAGCTGGAAGATTTGTTTTCTCACTATACTAGCCCTCAAATTATAAACTCTAAATCTGTGGAACATACATTCAGAGCACCGTCCACTGGTGCGATGTGCTCCGATGACGCTGTCCGATTGTGCCATGAGGCTACGCTCTCCCGCTTGTTCGTGCGTAGGCTGACATGAGTGGGGTCATGCTGTGATAAGTCGCGCTGTAGTCCAATTCAATTATGAAACCCTGGTGACCATCTTGGTGTTCTATGATGGATATTTGATTTTATTTTTCTTACATAGCCTGCACTCATGTGTCCTTTTTGTTTTCCTCTTTCTCTTTTCATTTCTCGTTTGCATCTCTTCTGGACCTCAGTGCCTTTCCTTCATAATTTAACATTGTGTTTGACCTGAAATGTACGGATAATCATTATCTCGACATGGATTCTTTCGAACATAGCAAATCTTTTCATGTATCACTTTTATTCAATGTGCACAGCCACAGCATTTGGTATTCTCCCTTGCATTTGCACCTACAGAAACTCGTACTTTAATATTCCTAGCATTCTGAAAGATGCTTTATTTAATATTTTCTGCAATTTATTGCAGTTTATGTTGTTGGCTGATTTAGCAGTCGTTTTAATTTTTCTAGAACCTCAGTGAGATCCCAGACAGGACCCTAAGGAACAAAGATGGTTCAGGAATCTGCAAGGATTTTGTTACTTTAGTGCAACAGTGGCTACACAAGATTCAGGTATATTTGCAGAACTTATTTTATTCCTGAACAAGCATCAAAATGTGTCATTTGTATCAAGGTATAATTGCAGAATCTTGCTGTGTTGTTTTCAGTTCTTACAATATATTTACGTTATATGTTGTTGTTTTCAGGTAGCAGATTCATTGTCCAGTGTTTTTGGCGACACAAATCAAAGTGAGCTGGCTGCATTTGCATCCTATGCATTAGCTTTTCCAAGCAACTTCCTAGCTCTTGTGGACACGTATGATGTGAGTTGTTAACCTATTGCGACCTGTTTTTCTCTTGTTTTTGCTGTTAATATATGGCTGAATGAGGTCTTGCGCAATGTTTCTCAATTCTAACAACCAAACTTTTGTAGTATTTGTATTCTCAAGCTCCTTTGGTGATATGTTTTCAGTGAATTTTCTTATAAAGTTACCCTACCATCATTTCATCCCTTTTTACCTCTGAGCTTCCGCTTTTGTATTTAAAATTGAAAGTATGTCCAACTTCAAGTTTATACATGATTAGGCTTCGACACTGTTATTTGATTTGAGTATTTGACTGATCATTGGTAGTATCCCCAATTTCTGAAAACTTGTGTGCTTCATTTCTTTTTATCAATTCAAAGAATTGCAAAGCTTATCGAAAAAATATTTGATGGCCATTAGCCTGGCACTACCTTTTTTTTACCTCTGAGCTTCCGCTTTTGTATTTAAAATTGAAAGTATGTCCAACTTCAAGAATATACATGGTTAGGCTTCGACACTGTTATTTGATTTGAGTATTTGACTGATCATTGGTACTATCCACAATTTCTGAAAACTTGTGTGCTTCATTTCTTTTTATCAATTCAAAGAATTGCAAAGGTTACCAAAAAAAATGAATGCCCATTAGCCTGGCACTACTCCGAGAAGGCATAACCAACTCTGAATTGATGTTTGTACAACTTTGTACTTGTTTTGTGGTGTGTAACAAATGAATGTGCAACTGTGCATACATGACCTGTTCCCCATCTTCTATCATTTGACAGTTCTGCATGTACATTTTATACTTATTTATGCTGCTCCTGTGTTCTCTGGACAGAAACCTCAGTTCTTTTTTCCTTTCAGGTTATGCGGAGTGGGATTCCAAATTTCTGTGCAGTAGCTCTAGCACTCCATGATTTAGGGTATGTTGAACTATCTTTGGCACTTATTCCATGTGCATTGGGTTATTAGATATGAGTTTTTCCATACCAGATTGGATAGGAGCTTGGCTCATACCATTTATGGTAGAATACCAGAATTAAGAAAAGGACTTTTTTCAAGAATATACAAATGAAGCTGTATTTTATTTTTATCAGAAACTCCGTCTCAAATATAGGGGTGGTCGATTACAGTAAGGACCTCTTTGGTTCAAAGGAATCTATAGGAATTTTGGAGGATTCTATTTCGTAGGAATCTTTCCTGTAGGGTTTGTTTGATTTGTAGGACTGAAAACCATATGACTTTTTCCTATGGGCTATCTTACATCCAATTCCATAAGAGAATTTCCCCTATTAGGTCTAACCTCATAGAATTTTCCTATGTTTCAGTGACAACTATGGCATACATGTATTCTTTCAGGAAAATTCCTGTTTTTTTCATGTGGTGCAACCAAATAGCTTCTATTGTGGATTCATGTGTTTTTATTCCTAATGGATTCAGTATGGGATGCCATCCCAGTCCTACATTTTTTCTATTCTGCGTTTTCAAAATCCTATGAAACAAAGAGGCCCTACGATTTTACAGGTTTAAGGCCCCCCAAGTAGTTCGTTTTCAGAATTGTGTGTACTTGCAAAATCCATCATATCCCAGTACCAGAGAGCCCCTCCTACTTCATGAATATAGGATGACATCTATTTTTTTCTTTTTTAATATCCTGGGCTTATAGAGTTACAGATGATGTTTTAAATGAATGCATCTTGTGCTCATTTTTTTGTAAATAAAAAATTTAAATCAGTTTGGATGAATATAATTTTTTGTGTAGGTATAAAGCATCCGGCATCAGATTAGATTCTGGTGATCTGGCGTATCTTTCTATCGAAGCTCGAAAAGTGTTTCACGCAATAGAAAAGGAGTTTAACATACCTGGTTTTGGGAAGATGATCATTACTGCTAGCAATGACCTGAACGAGGAGACGATTGATGCCCTGAACAAACAGGTAAAAACATGTAACTGAGTGAGTTCACAATCATTTTTACAATAAGGTTAGTTGATGATAGAACTGCTATGGCGATATGTCCATCTTTCACAGGATAACGGTGGTGCTTATATTGCTTGATGCATTTGCGTGTGCTTATGTGGAGCAAATTTTATTGAATACATAATTCACTTCTATTTTTTTTTCAAGTGCATATGATTCCAAATTTCCATCTTCTTTGCAGGGTCATGAAGTTGATGCCTTTGGTATTGGAACTTATCTTGTAACGTGTTATTCCCAAGCTGCTCTTGGATGTGTTTTTAAGCTAGTTGAGATCAACAGTAGACCTCGTATCAAACTCTCTGAGGATGTGGCAAAAGTATGGTTACTGTTTACATTAACAAAAGAATTGCATAACTTTTCTTTACTGATATATATGGGTGGTTCGTTGCAGGTCTCTATTCCATGCAAAAAGAGATGTTTCAGATTGTATGGCAAAGAAGGCTATCCGTTGGTAGATATCATGATACGTGAGAGTGAACCATCACCAAAGGTAACAATGCACCTCTGTTCTTTATTCACATGCAAGGTTCTGTACTTACCGCACCATTTTGTCAATCACAGAAGTCGTATGATATTATAATCTACCTTTGAAGTGGAATGCAATTGAGTGTTAAAACATCGGTTGATTATTTGCTTTACATTGTTATCATGCGACGCTGCTGTCACCTTTCATATCCTTTGTTGACTTCTTTTTCATCTACATCACTGATTCATATTTATAAGTTAATGTCACATTATTGAAATATTCCAGGCAGGAGAGAGAATCCTTTGTCGCCACCCGTTCCTTGAATCCAAGAGAGCTTATGTTGTCCCCCAACATGTTGAGGAGCTTCTGCAGTGCTACTGGCCTGGGAGTTCAAGTATGGACGTCATATCTCTTCTTAAAACGATAAATTTTTGTTGAGAAATCTTGAAAGGGAAGGAACTTCGCAATTCACTATAGAAGAAATAGAGTTGTCCAGTTAATTAGGGAAAATCGGATAAAAAAACTAATAGAAATACCAGGTTTGGTAAGGGAACAAAATAAAAATAAATAACAATGGTAGCTAGCTCACCTGTACGCACGCAGCCAACGGAAGGGCAATACAAATACCAGGGTTAGTCTTGTCACACTCCACCTCCAACTTTGTCGACACAACCGACCACGTTACGGTACAGGGTTTGGTCTTAGTATATCTCTGGGTCTATTGTACTATCTGATGCTCTTTAAAACTATAAGGGGTCTGCTTTGTTGCAAAACATTTTCAAATCACAAAATCTGTGAAGAAAAGTGACATGAAAGACTCACATGAACCAGTTGTACATTCTAGTCCAGAAGCTGGTGATTGTTACAGCTGAACAAGTACCATGTTAAGTTGCGGGCTGTAGTGTTGTCGGAGTTGATTTAAACATCACTTAATATATTCATATCTGCGTTTTGTGCAGATAAACCTAGAGCAGAGCTGCCCTCACTGGAGAATATCAGAAGCCGTTGCATGCAACAGCTTGAAAAACTGCGTCCAGATCACATCAGGCGGCTAAATCCGACACCTTACAAGGTTCCGTTTCTTCCTTAAACTATCTTTACTTATGTTCCAGTATCAAACGCACACCAGTAACTTTACAACCTTTTTCAATTCGAGCAGGTGAGTGTGAGCGGAAAGCTGTACGAGTTCATTCATTACCTATGGCTGAACGAGGCGCCAGTAGGCGAATTACAATAGATACATGCACAAGCTGGAGTCAGGTCATATTCTTGCAAGCATAGCAATACGTTATACGTTAAAGAAAATTAGGAGCTCTGGTGTTGTACTACATGACCATCCATCAGCCCATGGCCCCTTCTTTATAGGCTATTATTTTTTATCACGAAATTCCATTTGTACAAACTAATTATCAATTATTGGTATGAAGGCAGGCAGATCAGTTTACATACATCCCTTGGTTGGTGGAATACTATTTGTACTTGTTATGGAATTGAAACAATAAGCATCAGGTTAGCTAAAATAAGGTAGCTGCAATATCGAGATCTTGTCTTCTTTGTCCTTGGCAGCGCACACATTTGCAGGTGATTGACTAGAAAAAACGGTGGCACCAATGCGGAGGCTGAAAATAAGAAATACTGGTGCAGTGTCGGCGCTTTGATCTTCTTTGGCTGTTCTCGTTTTCCTTTGCTGTTCGTATGCAAGTCTATCGGGAGATAAATCCAAAGGATGCAGTCTGCAGTCTGCAGCCTGAGCAGAAAACGACGGGTGATGTACTTCTCAACTACCGTCGCTTAACAGATTGGTTGGCGATAACTATCATGGCTGTTTACTCAACTACACTGGTTTCCAACCAAATGCTTTACCAACGTACTGTTTGATTCAAAGAAATTTCATAGAATTTTGGAGGATTCTATAATTACTTTCCAATCAATCTTATTTGTTTTGTATGATTATTAAATCAACATTTTCCTATGGACTACTTTGCATGCCTTCCGAACGGATAAATTCTTGGAATTTCTCTTTATGTCTGACTATGCCGAACACCCAATCTGCCAAAAAAAAATTATTGTTTCTTGCTTACTTTATTTACTAATTCAACATTACCAAGACATCCAACCAAGGTTGCAAACAATAATATACAAAAGAAAAAGTCAAGTATGTTCTTACTAACATGTTTATATGAAGAAAAATATGGAATGGCATACAACAGTAATAAAATAATGGTCCATATGAAATTTGGAGTTAAATATGAAGATGAAACCAAAGAGAAGAAATATAACCGTATGGGAAAACTTGTAAAGATCAAAAAGATGAAAATTATGTAGCAATATAGCCGTTCGTAAGCTCCTTAGATATGCCCGTCATGCTCTAGGTTACTACCTATAGACTGAAACTCTTTGTACTCACGCAAGGCCTAACATGTTTTTTTTAACGGAGGCAGAAGCCTTGCCACATTCGGTTAGTTAAGAAGAGGTCTTTACATGAAAGTAAAGGTAAAATACTACGGGGCTAATCTCTCATCATCAAATCACCCAAATTTTGTGTTTCTGCGGTAACCCAAAGGCGAGCCTCTTTCTTGATCATATTTGCCACGAGGCCTAACATGTTTTTTATATGGTGTCATCAAAATACAATATAATCACCGTTGTGGCATTACAAAGACAGTACAAAGCACTCATAATAATAATAAAAAGTGGAAGAAGTGGCACTAACCTGATATCCATATTTAGATATATATGAGGAACTTATTAGTAATAACGAGTATATCAATTTTGGCATGTTTTATATGAATATGTTAATCACCTGAAGCTATAGACAGAGACCAACATTAGCAGTTATTAGCACTTAAAAGTAAGTTCTCCAACCAGGTAAAACAGATTACTTCAATAGTGATAGCAAAGAACTCAAAGTTTTGCGGTTCTTAAAATAAGCCAAAAATCAAAGTGAGGAAAAAAACAGCACTCGAGACATATACATTTAATAAAATCATCTTTTATCCTCAAAAAGATCTCGAAAACTGGAACATAAATCAACCTCATGTATCAAAAGGTAACTTGATAACCAAAGATGTGCATGCTAAATCATCAAAACTTAATTGGTTTCTCCAACCTAACATAAGGCATGCAGTCGCGTCCAAAGATTTCTCGGAATTGAAGGATAGGACTGGATCGTATCAAGTTGGCGTACCAAATTTACCGGACTTAGGAGCCCTCTCAAATACATCGACGATGGCACCATAATAAGATCTTTTGAGGTTTACATACCCTTGGCCTGCGACCACATGATCAATTCTACTGGAAGAGAGCATAAATTCAATGCAAGCATCTTTGAGGTTGCTTCAATGATGCTGGTCAGCTAGAGCTAAAATATGGACGCCAGATTCTCAACATAAGACTCTTTCAAAGCATGCCTTCCATATCATTTTCATCTTTTCCATTGCATACTTATCTGGAGCAACAAGTGCTTAACCATTTCCTTTTTCTCATCTTCATCAACCATGGAACGCAACCGCCGAATGCTGCTCCGTCCAGCGTGCTGCTTCTTCTTCCTTCTTGTGGCCATCTTCTTCCTGGTGCTTGTCAGCTGCTGCTGATCCTGCCCCATTCAGCTTGTTGTTGCCATGATTCGGTTGGACACCACTGCGTCTCGCCCGGCCGCCGCCATCGTTCCCAGCTTGCCCAGCCGACACCGCGTCTTGCTCATCTACTACAGATCTCGACCGGCTGGCCCCCCAGCCCCAATTCGGCTGACTATTGTTGGAGATATATCCGAGAGGCAATAATAAACTTGTTATTATAATATCGTTGTGTTTATGATAATTTTTTATTTCCCATGTTATAATTGTATTAACCGGAAACACTCATACATGTGCGTTTCATAAACAAACTAATGGGATTCGTAGCATAGAAAACAAAACAAAATCTACCGCAAAAACGAATAACAAGCCAAGATCTAATCTAGTAGATGGTAGCAACGAGATGAAGATCATGAGATTAACCCTCGAAGATTCCAAAGCCTACGAGATTAGATCTCGTTGTTGATGTAGTCGATCACTTGCCACTTTCAAAAGCGCGTAGAAGATCTTGACGGTGTCACAGTCGGGCAGCACCTCCGTACTCGGTCACACGTTCGGTGTTGATGATGACGTCCTTCTCCCTGTTCCAGCGGGAAGCGGATGTAGTAGATCCTCCTCGGAATCCCAACAGCACGACGGCGTGGTGTCGGTGGTGGTGGAGATCTCCGGCAGGGCTTCGCCTAAGCACTACGGGAGAAGCGGGAGGAGGGGGCGGCTAGGGTTTGGGGAGAGGGGGCACTTGGGGCGCCGGCCTTGGGTGCCCTTGGGTGGTGTGGCTCAAGTGGTGGCCGGCCTCCCTCCCTCTCTCCCTCATTATATAGGTGGAACCCCAAGGGTTAGCCCAAAGATTCGAATAAGAGTCCAACTCAAAAACTTATCAAAGGGTGAAACCTAGGGGAAGTGGGACTCCTCCCTTTCCTTCCCTCATGGTCGGCCATGGTGGTGGAGTCCACCATGGACTCCACCTTCCCCTTAGGGTGGTTGGCTAGGGTTGGTGGAGTCCAACCGGGACTCCACCTTCCATGGTGATTTCTTCCGGAAGATTCTAAAACATTCTAGCGCCTTCCATAAATGCACCGGATCATTTCCAAACTTGGAAAGTGACTTCCTATATATGAATCTTATTCTTCGGACCATTCCGAACTCCTCGTGATGTCCTGGATCCCATCTGAGACTCCGAACAACATTCAAACTCCATTCCATATTCCATATCTACTTAAAACGACATCAAACCTTAAGTGTGTCACCCTACGGTTCGAGAACTATGTGGACATGATCGAGACTCCTCTCCGATCAATAACTAATAGCGGTACCTGGAGATCCATAATAGCTCCCACATATTCAACGATAACTCAGTGATCGATTGAACCATTTACATACGATACCGATTCCCTTTGTCACGCGATACTTTACTTGTCCGAGGTTCGATCATCGGTATCTCTATTCCTAGTTCAACCTCGTTACCGACAAGTACTCTTTACTCGTACCGTGGTATGTCATCTCTTGTGACCTAGTCACATGCTTGCAAGCTAATCAGACGACATTCCACCGAGAGGGCCCAGAGTATATCTATCCGTCATCAGGATGGACAAATCCCACTCTTGATCCATATGCCTCAACTCACACTTTCCGAATGCTTAATCCCATCTTTATAACCACCCATTTACGCAATGGCGTTTGATGTAATCAAAGCATCCTTCCGGTGTAAGTGATTTACGTGATCTCATGGTCGAAGGACTAGGTAACTATGTATTGAAAGCTTATAGCAAGTTGAACTTAATGACTTGATCTTATGCTACGGTTATTTGGGTGTGTGTCCATTATATCATTCATCCAATGACATAACCTTGTTATTAATAACATCGAATGTTCATGATCACGAAACCATGATCATCTATTAATCAACAAGCTAGTTATACAAGAGGCTTACTAGGGACTCCTTGTTATTTACATAACACACATGTATCAATGTTTCGGTTAATACAATTATAGCATGGTATGCAAACATTTATCATAAACACAAAGATATATCATATTAACCACTTTATTATTGCCTCTTGGGCATATCTCCAACAGTCTCCCACTTGCACTAGAGTCAATAATCTAGATTACATTGTAAGGTACCTAACACCCATGGCATTCTGGTGTTGGTCATGCTTTGCCCTAGGGAGAGCTTTAGCCAATGGATCTACCACATTCAGATATGTGTGTACTTTGCAAATCTTTACTTCACCATCTTCGATGTACACACGAATCGAATGAAAACGCAGCTTGATATGCTTTAGCTTCTTGTGTGACCTTGGTTCTTGTGCATTGGCGATGGCACCCATGTTGTCACAATAGATGACTAATGGGTCCAATGCACTAGGAACCACACCATAGCGAGCGTTGTCCTCGAACACGCCTAGTAACATGAGAGATTCACTAGTTGCATCGCACAGCCACCTACCGCACTATCGATCGTCTCCTTTCCTCCCCACTTTACTACTGTACTAGATGATATAAAGCATGGTGTGTACCTGCGTCGATGGCTGCACTATACGAGATGATAAGCATGGTGCATGCGCACGAAACGCTCAGTCGACGAAGCGGCGTGACCAGTGTCAATCATGTATAAATATGCATGCGCTCCCTCGCGTGACATACACAAGCAAGGATTAGTCGGGGGAAACTCTTAGGGGTAGGACCACTGGTAGCGGGCCCTTTTGGCTGCACATGGCTGCTATTACTGGCAGCGGACCATAGTGGAGCGCACGCTACAATTAAGCGGACCAACATACCTGCAACACGCTCACAGATCACACCTGGCTAGTACGCTCCGAACAACAACGGACACCAGGTGCTACACCCTCGCTACCACTATATTTGGTAAAGTGGCCTTCTTTATCCCTTTCTCTCTCTCTTCCTTTCATTCCTTATTTGGATCCTCCAAATCCAAACCCGCACATGAACCCTAGCTAATACACCGGCCCACCGTCCCCAGACCGCTTATGTGTCCTTCGCCGCCTTCCCCGACCGCCCACACGCTTGCTGCCACCTTCCCCGGCAAGCCGCCGCCACCGTCGCATCGCCATCCCTCGACCGCCCACCGCCACCTTCCCCGGCAAGCCACCGTCGCCTTCCCCTACAAGCCACTGCTTCTATCTCGTGTGAAATCGCATGTGCCGCAGCCGCGGCGCCTTGGGATCTATCGATGTCGAGCTCGTAAATTAATATTATACTCCCTATGTTCACTCATTTGATTTGTTTCATTTTACTTTTGGTTTTATTTTATTGCAATGGCCAATTATGCAGCAAATAGATTTTTTGACTTTGATCTAATCGTTAACATAAGTGACCATGAATCGTGCACAAACTATGGCCAAGTTAGGTGCGAGGACAAGAAGTTTTCTATAGTGTTCACGGATGGTCTTGTCCATTACATAGTGTAGATCTTGTCCGTTACACAGTGTAGTACACGGTGTAATGATTTGGTCACTTGACTAATTGCATAATAATGCTTGTGTGTAGTACACAGTGTATGAACTCGGTAATGCCTGTGGATAGATATCATATAAATCTATATACTCGATGTATAAATGAGGAGAAACGACAGCTGGAAAAATTGGATACTTGCAGTGGGCCGTGGTGGCACACGAGCAGTATTATAGGTATTGGTAGCGCACCGTAGGCACGCGACCAGTAGAAGAAATGGTAGCGTGCTGGACAGGAACGCGCCCCGCGTGCCGAGAGGGCACACAACTAGTAATTAATACCACTGGTGAGGTACCAGTCGCGGGTGGCAGCCTGCGATTGGTAGTCAAATTACACACGCGAGAGGTTGGCTATTCCCTAATAGTGTGGATCAAGAGTGGGATTTATCCATCCAAATGACAAAGAGATATACTGGGGGGCTCTCAGTGGAATCACATCCAAGAAGCTTGCAAGCATGTGCCAATGTCACAATGATGTCATATCATGGAGCGAGCAACAAGTACTTATCAGTAACTATATCGGACTAGGTTTAGATGATACCGACGATCAGATCTCGGATAAGTAAAGTATCACAAGGCAAAGGGAATTGTTCAAAACGTTTATGGTTCATTCGATCACAAATTCATCGTTGGATATGTAGGAGTCATTATAGATCTCCAGTTCCCGATGTTGCCTATTGATTGGAGAGGTGTCTCAACCATGTCTGCATCATTCATGAACATTAGGGTGACACACTTAATGATCGTTGACGCTTAGGGTAGATATGGAAATATGAGTTGGAGTCTGAATGTTGTTCGGAGACTCGGATTAGATCCTGGATATCATGATGAGGTTAGGAGTATTCTGAGGAACAAGATTCATATATGGGAAGTCTCTTTTCGGGTTTGGAAAAAGTTTGGGAATTTTTCGGTGTCACATCGGAGGGTTTTCTAGAAGATTCCGGAAGTGCCACTAGTGGGCTCACTATCCTGGGGAGGGCCACATGAGCCGAGGGAGTGCAACCCATCCCACTTGGGCTAGGCGCACCAAGCCTCCAAACCCAGTCGGGCACCCCCATTTGGGATAAGATCAATTCCCATAAGAAGAGGGGGACAACTTGGGGACAAGTTGCCCCCCTTGCATTGAAACAAGGGTGGAGGAGGGTCCAAGGCAGGCCCTATACGCACCTCCCCCTATATAAACAGGGGAGGGGCAGCGGTGCTGGTTGCCCCTTCCCCCTAACCAGTGGCGGACGCAGGAAAGAATTGAAGGGGGGGCACACCTCAAAAAAAAAATTTGCGCCATCCCAAAATGTGAAAAAACTTTGCATACTGGAAGTAATGAACAATATATTAGATACAACATGTACGTTTGTTGCAATCGCTGCCTTCTCAGCGCTTGGACGGTGCGCGCATCACGCGTAGGGCCTGCCACCGACCACCTCTTCTTCCGTTCCCTGTCATCTCGCCCTGATCCCATCCATCTTTGCCCCGCACCGCAGTTGAGAGGGACGGGGGGCTGAATATACCTCCAAATATGATCCCATCCATTTTTCAATTCAAATCATTGGTTACATGATTCTCATTGCTGAATTTTCTTGGAAGAATCAGCTTGGTTTCCGAAAAATTATTTATGCAAGATGCCACACAGGCTCAGTCACTTGTGAGATCTTCGTCTGTTTTTAGCTTCGAAGGAGTTCATCTGTACCTTTTGCCTTTTGACTTTTCAAACGACATAGATTAGATTTTATCATGTATATCCATTGTAAACATTGAGTGTTCATCATCATTATAAGACTTAACGGACTGAGAACAGACGAAACACATGTACAGAGTCGGAGAGCAGTTCATCCGAAAATTGCTGAAATGCTACACCTCGGTTCTGGTCGCTGCCTCGACGTTTAGTGCGGCGGCCGGCGCCCGGCGGTCGGCGCGGAACTGCGGCGGCCGGGGCGGCGGGGCTGGGTGACGCCCCGAGCCCGTGAGGGCAAGGCATGGCTGCAGAGGGCGGGCCGCGGGCGAGCGCCGGGCGGAAACCGCCGGACCGGGCGAGACGCGGCGAGTCGAGGGCGGGAGGGGCCGGCAGGCAGCGGCGGCGCCGGGGCCGGGGCGGCGGTGGTCTGGTCGGGCATGGGGAATCATGGCCGCGGGGAAGTGCGATGCGTAAATGGAGGTCTGCAGCCTCGTGAACTTTGACGCTATCTCCACGACTCCTCCATGATGGGCTCCAGTCATCGCTAATCGGGCCTTTTTTCAAAGGGTATAATTTGGGCCAGTAAAATTTCTGGGTGGGCCACGGCCCCCTCGGCCCCCCCGCTGGGTCCGCCCATGCCCCTAACCCTATCTGCCACCTCTCTTGATCCATCTCCACTCCTGCGCGACCGGTTTGGTGAAGCCCTGTAGGATTTCTCCTCCTCCACCACCACCACGATGTTGTGCTGCTGGGATTCTCGGAGGATCTACTACATCCTCTGCCTCACTAGAACGGGTGAGGAGGTTGTCATCAACACCGTACGTGTTCCTAAGTACGGAGGTGCTTTCTGATTGCAACGCCAGAAAGATCGTCTACGCGATCTTGAGATCAGCAAGAGAACGACTACATAGTCCACGAGATTAGATCTCATTAACGATTTTGGTATTCAAGGGTAATACTATAGATCTATCTTGGTGCTTCCATATAATATATTAGATCTTTGTTTTTGCTCGTTTTTGCAGCAGAATTTTTTGTTTTCGATGTTACGAACCCATCAGTGGTATCAGAGCCGAATGTTGTGCGTAGATATGTTGCACTGTATAACACATTAGTTTGTGGGTGCTGATATTTTTGTTGCTGCCTCTCTATCATGTAATTTGGATCTTGCGGGATGGTGGTATGAAGCACCCCGGGATAACTTTACATGTCCTCACACATGATACTTGCTCCACGCTTGATGTGCAACAGGTGGCTTAGCGGGGGTCTATCTCTCGCACTTTAGTTGAGGTAAAATTTACAATTGGTGTCTTGACAACTTGAGTATCAACAGTTTGGTTCATGTTTATAGGTAAGAACGGTTCTTATTTGAAAGCCCCAAACACCTTAAAACATTCAAAGTTAAATTAGAGGTGTCTAACTTGTTTTTGCATGGGTATATATGTGATTTGATATGGCCAATGTGCGATTGTGATTATATTTTATGTATGAGATGATCTCTTTTGTAATATGCCAACCAACAGGAGCCTAATGGTTGTCTTTATTATTTCATGACATGCATGTCAATTCATCATGTAATAGCTTTATTTCATTACTATGAGGTACTACTTTTAATAGTTGCTATGGATGGTGGACACATATGAAGCGACACCATAGACCTGGAGATCATGCCCATGCTTTGGATATGGAGATCAAAGGCACAAGAAGAAAATGCCATATCATATCACAATATCCATGCAAGTGATGTTTATCCTTTATGCATCTTATTTTGCTTAGATCACGAGGGTAGCATTATAAGATGATCTCTATCTCCAAATATCAAGATAATAATGTGTTCTCCCTTAAGTATGCACCGTTGAATTTTTTTGTCATTTTGAGACCTCGTGATGATCAGGTGTGAAATATTATACGCTTTCATACAATGTGTGTAAGCTAGATTTACACAAGCGTAATACTAAGGTTTAACTTGATGAGCCTAGCATGTACAAACATGTCCTCGGAACACGGAAAATGAAAGGTAAAACATGAGTCATATGAATAATATGACAAACAACTCAATGTTGGCCTTGAAACTAGATCTTCTCTTGTGAAGATCATACTTGGTGTAGTGGATTTGGTTCATGTAATCACTAAGAACATGTGAGGGATGTTGTTTTGAGAGGGAGTTCACCTAGTAATTTAGAATTAAAACTTGAACTCAATTTATCATGAACTTAGTCTAAATGCCTTTGCAAATATGTTTTGATCATGACGCCACCTACAATCAACTTTAATGCATTCCTAGAGAAAGAAAATTTGAAAAACGCTGGAAACAACTTTACGGATTGGTTCCGCAATATGACGATTATCCGTGGTTTTTCTCAAAATACGTATGTGCTTGATGCATCGATGGGTGTCCTGCCTGCAGAGACTACTCCGAGGACGAGAAAAAAAGTGCTCGTAAATAGGACTACGGTGTATTTCAGTGCGCTATCCAGTGCGGTTTAGAATTGGATCTTCAATAGCATTTCGAGAACCATGGCGTATATGAAATTGTTCAAAAGGTCAAAATGATCTTTGAGACTTATGCGACCGTGGAAAGTTATGAAGCTTTTGAAAAGTTCTTTAAATGTAAGATGGAAGATAATAGCTCCGTTAGCGAGCGTGCGCTCAAAATATCTGGACACGTGAACAAACTCCAACAACCTGGAATAACAATTCCTAACGAGTTGAGGGTTCATCGTGTTCTCCAATCACTGCCACCAAGTTACGAGAACTTTGTGATGAACTACAACATGCAATGCATGAATAAGACGATGTATGAGCTCGTCTCAATTCTTAAAACTTCCGAAGTATAAATCAAGAAGGAGCATCAAGTGTTGATGGTCAACAAGACCACTGGTTTCAAGATAGATTCCAAGACAAATAAAAATAAGGGCGACTTCAAAAAGGGTGGCAAGAAAGTTATTGCTCCTCCAAAGAAGCCCAAGGTTGGGCCTAAGCATGACACTGAGTGCTTCTACTGCACGGGTGATGAACACGTACTAGAAGCACAATTACCTCAAGTACTTGACAGATTTGAAGTTTGGCAGCGTCTAGAAAGGTACTTGTGTTGTTTATCTCGATATGTTATCAGGATAGGTTGGGATTGTTAGAAAGTTACCACATACTATATAAGTTGTTGGAGATATCATGGCCTACTTAATGTTAATGATAAAATTGATAAGCAGAGGCATCGGTGGGTCAGCTGTATTTTTGTTTCAAACACGGCTCACTCGTGTCCAATAAATATCTTAGAACTCGAGTTCTTGTTATCCATTCCGACAATGAACGCTCTACCCATAGGTGGGTAGTGGGACCCCATCATCGATTACCTTATCTCGAGTTTGTTTGTCAAGGACCACTACTAGATCGACACTTTTATTTTGGCTCTCCCGGGTGTGCATGCTTGATTCTTTGGTTTACTTTGGGGAAGTCGTGTGTGACTTGTTGATACGTCCCAAACGTATCTATAATTTCTTATGTTCCATGCTACTTTTATGATGATACTCACATGTTTTATACACATTATATGTCATTATTATGCATTTTTCGGCACTAACCTATTGACGAGATGCCGAAGAGCCAATTGTTGTTTTCTGCTGTTTTTGGTTTCAGAAATCCTAGTAAGGAAATATTCTCGGAATTGGACGAAATCAATGCCCAGGGGCCTATTTTTCCAAGAAGCTTCCAGAAGACCGGAGGAGATACGAAGTGGGGCCACGAGGCGGTGACACGCCAGGGCGGCGTGGCCCAGGCCCTGGCCGCGCGGCCCTAGTGTGTGGGCCCCTCGTGACGCCCCCTGACCTACCCTTCCGCATACATATAGCCTTCGTCGCGAAACCCCCAGTACCGAGAGCCACGATACGGAAAACCTTACTGAGACGCCGCCGCCGCCAATCTCATCTCGGGGGATTCAGGAGATCGCCTCCGGCACCCTGCCGGAGAGGGGAATCATCTCCCGGAGGTCTTTTCATCGCCATGATCGCCTCCGGATCGATGTGTGAGTAGTCCACCCCTGGACTATGGGTCCATAGCAGTAGCTAGATGGTTGTCTTCTCCTCATTGTGCTATCATGTTAGATCTTGTGAGCTGCCTATCATGATCAAGATCATCTATTTGTAATGCTACATGTTGTGTTTGTTGGGATCCGATGAATATTGAATACTATGTCAAGTTGATTATCAATCTATCATATATGTTATTTATGTTCTTGCATGCTCTCCGTTGCTAGTAGAGGCTCCGGCCAAGTTGATACTTGTGACTCCAAGAGGGAGTATTTATGCTCGATAGTGGGTTCATGCCTCCATTAAATCCGGGATAGTGACGGAAAGTTCTAAGGTTGTGGATGTCGTTGTTGCCACTAGGGATAAAGCATCGATGCTTTGTCTAAGGATATTTGTGTTGATTACATTACGCACCATACTTAATGCAATTGTATGTTGTTTGCAACTTAATACTGGAAGGGGTTCGGATGATAACCTCGAAGGTGGACTTTTTAGGCATAGATGCATGCTTGGATAGCGGTCTATGTACTTTGTCGTAATGCCCCGATTAAATCTCATAGTACTCATCATGATATATGTATGTGCATTGTTATGCCTTCTTTATTTGTCAATTGCCCAACTGTAATTTGTTCACCCAACATCTGTTTATCTTATGGGAGAGACACCACTAGTGAACTGTGGACCCCGGTCCTATTCTTTACATCTAAAATACAATCTATCGCAATTGTTCTTTACTTGTTCTTCGCAAACAATCATCATCATCCACACTATACATCTAATCCTTTGTTTACAGCAAGCCGGTGAGATTGACAACCTCACTGTTACGTTGGGGCAAAGTACTCTGATTGTGTTGTGCAGGTTCCACGTTGGCGCCGGAATCCCTGGTGTTGCGCCGCACTACACTCCGCCACCATCAACCTTCAACGTGCTTCTTGACTCATACTAGTTCGATAACCTTGGATTCTTACTGAGGGAAAACTTGCTGCTGTACGCATCACACCTTCCTCTTGGGGTTCCCAACGGACGTGTGTCTTACACGCCATCAAGCATTTTTTCTGGCGCCGTTGCCGGGGAGATCAAGACACGCTGCAAGGGCAGTCTTCCACTTCCAATCTCTTTACTTTGTTTTTGTCTTGCTTTACTTTATTTTATTTACTGCTTTGTTTGCTCTTATATCAAAAACACAAAAAAATTAGCTGCTAGTTTTACTTTATTTACTGTCTTGTTCTCCATATTAAAAACACAAAAAAATTAGCTACTTGCATTTAGTTTATTTTGTTATCATGTCTAGCTCTGAACCTGTTACTTCTTCACCTCATGAATTAATCTTTACTTTTAAACAAGGGGATGAGGAGAGTTTTAAAGATGGTTGGTCTAGAATTTTTGATTCTTATCGTAAAGCTGAACCTCAAATGACTCTAAGTTTGCTCCTTAGTAATTTTTATTTTGGGCTTATGATTCGCTATAGATATGCCTTGGATGCTATAGTAGGAGGAGATTTCCTTCATTGCGACGGGGATCAAGCTTTTAATGCCATAAAAAATTTTGTTGCATCACATAGTTCAGCAAATAACTTTGATTCAGCTCTTATTAACATTTATAATAGATTAAACACTCTTGAGACAAGTGCATCTTGCTTGAAAGAAAATTATAGTTATGTCCGTAACCGTCTTGATCAAGTTTTAGTGAACTCTGAACCTTCAATATGGGACCCTACTATTAAAGTTGTTATTGGTGGTGAAACGTTTCATGCCCATTGTGATATTATGTCTGAATTTTGCCTTATGCCTAAGAGTATTTATGAATCTTTGACACTTTGGGGACTCGTTGAAGGGGAGAAGGAATAACTCTTATTGATAACTCGTTATAATTCCTAAGGGAATAGCCGAGGGTGTGCATACAACCATCCTTGGAAGAACAGTATCCACTGATTATCTTGTTATTGAATGTGTAGGAACAGGACAAATCACACTTGGAAGATCCCTGCTGAAACTATTGGGAGCAATCATAGATGTGGGAGAAGGCACCCTTAAATTCACCTCTACACCGGGAGGTAGACATGTATTACATAAACCAAAGAGTAAGAAAAAGAATAAGAAGGGTAGGCGTAAAGCCCGAGGTAATGTTGATGCTTCATCTCTTGATAATACTTGATACACACTTTCTGCGCCTAGCTGAAAGGCGTTAAAGAAAAGCGCTTATGGGAGACAACCCATTATTTTACTTCTACACTTTGTTTTATATTTGAGTCTTGGAAGTTTTTATTACTGTAGCAACCTCTCCTTATCTTTATTTTATTGCATTGTTGTACCAAGTAAAGTCTTTGATAGTAAAGTCAATACTAGATTTGGATTACTGCTGCGAGAACAGATTTCTTGCTGTCACGAAATTGAGCCGCCCCTGCTGTAGAAAATTTTAAAAAATCTGCCAATTTACGTGCGTGATCCTCAGATATGTACGCAACTTTCATTCAATTTGGGAATTTTCATCTGAGCAAGTCTGGTGCCTCTAAAAATTCGTCTTTATGGACTGTTCTGTTTTGGCAGATTCTGCCTTTTATTTCGCATTGCCTGTTTTGCTATGTTTGATGGATTTCTTTGTTCCATTAACTTTCAGTAGCTTTGTGCAATGTTCAGAAGTGTTAAGAATGATTATGTCACCTCTGAATATATGAATTATGCACTGACCCTCTAATGAGTTTGTTTTGAGTTTGGTGTGGAGGAAGTTTTCAAGGGTCAAGAGAGGAGGATGATACAATATGATCAAGAAGAGTGAAAAGTAAAAGCTTGGGGATGCCCCCGTGGTTCATCCCTGCATATTTTAAGAAGACCCAAGCGTCTAAGCTTGGGGATGCCCAAGGCATCCCTTCTTCATCAACAACTTATCAGGTCACCTCTAGTGAAACTATATTTTTATTCCGTCACATCTTATGTGCTTTACTTGGAGCGTCTGTTTGTTTTTGTTTTCATTTTTGTTTGAATAAATTCGGATCCTAGCATTCTTTGTTTGGGAGAGAGACACGCTCCGCTGTTTCGTATGAACACATATGTTCTTAGCTTTATCTTTAATGTTCATTGCGAAAGTTGAACTACTTCATTCATTGTTATATGGTTGGAAACGGAAAATACCGCATGTGGTAAATGGTATAATGTCTTGAATAATGTGATACTTGGCAATTGTTGTGCTCATATAGATCATGTTTAAGCTCTTGCATCATGTACCTTGTACCCATTAATGAAAAACTACATAGAGCTTGTTAAAATTTGGTTTGCATGATTGATCTCTAGAGTCTAGATATTTTCTGGTTAAGGTGTTTGAACAACAAGGAGACAATATAAAGTCTTATAATACTTACAATATGTTCATATGTGAGCTTTGCTGCACCTTTTATACTTGAGTTTGCTTCAAACAACCTTGCTAGCCTAGCCTTGTATTGAGAGGAATTCTTCTCGTGCATCCAAATCCTTGAGCAAAAAACCATGCCATTTGTATTGATTACATTACGCACCATACTTAATGCAATTGTCTGTTGTTTGCAACTTAATACTGGAAGGGGTTCGGATGTGTAATATCCCAGGATAAGGGGTTACAAAATTAGAGGAAACAGATGTGTGCATTGCATTCAAGCATAGAAAATCTGGGGAATTTTCGCGCTTTAAAGTAAAACAGTCACAGTAACTGAAGTTTCACTTGACCTTGGTGGAATTGAAGTAGCTCATCAAGTCAAGCGCTATAAACCTCAATGTGACTTTGTTAAAACCTTGATTTGGGTAGAGATGATTTGATCTAAGGGGTTAGATCAAATGGAACTAATAATCAACACAACAACACTTTAATCAATGATCAATTGCTTGATCTCATAACAGATCATAATATTGTAATCATTGCCATAACATAATAACATCTGTTCAATTACAAACCAAGTAACCATAAAATGGAGAAACCATTCTTGACTTATCTTTTCCATGTCTTAGACCAATCTATGATCATACCATGAAACCTCATGGTATTCATATTACTTCATTCTTGGAAACATAACAAGGAGATCCACACTAGAAATATATATCCTTCTCTATTCCATATTATTGTACATCAAACCTAGAGAGGTGAGAGTTCTATTATAATTATTAAAGAAGCAATAACAAACCTTGAGTTAAACCTTGGATATACATCCAAGTATTCAAATCATCATCTTCAAGACAACCCTAGAGAGAGATAACCATTGATGTTAAACATAGATCTTGATGATCACATCAACCTCTATGGAGCCTAATATTAGGTTAGTATTGAAGTCCTTCCCAAATGAGAGAGACCATCCATACTAATACTAGTTCTATCTATTCCAATATCCAAATGGTTAAACCATCAGTTCTTAAGGGAACTTTAAGTAAATATCTCAGGCATTTTCCTGGGATATAAAACTAATGAGACAACCATGACCATGACCATCCTAGAAAGTAATATAGAAGTGATATATCCTAGTTGATCAAGACAATGCTTGATCATGGAAGTGAGAACCCATTCCATTAGAAATAATTCAGGAAGCCAAACCTTGATCATTATAAATTGAGTGATGATCATAAACCCTAAGAACTTGAGGTAAAGATATCAAGAACAAGTGGATCATGTCTAACCATGATCATGCTCTTGAAGTATGTGAGGATAAGTTAAACCCTACTAGAATAAGTAGATTTCATTCCCACATGAAATTATAGGAAGATAACTAGTAAGCAACCCTAGGTTTATATCTTATCTTTTACTTGTGAACCATTTGGTGATCATAAGTAGAATCCTACCATACCTATATTTATAAAACAAAGAACCTAAGAAAACCTTAGAGTAAAACTCCATATTTAATATGGTGAGAAACCATTCATCCATAAGACCAAAGTTAACTATAAAAAGAACTATAACCAATGTAGTTAACTTAATGATAAATTAAGGATAATAATTGTAGTTAATTGGTAGAAGATAAAACCAATTCTCAAATCCTTAGTAATTAAATGAGCACAGAAGCAATTAAGAAAGTAACCATATTATCTTGGTTAGGGGAGATTAACCCTAGCACATGCAATATGGTGTCATCCCATCTCTATAACCAGAATTGCAACCTCAATAATATCTTATGCTTGAATTCATGAACATAAGAAACCTTGTGCTACATTTTATAATTAAAACCCATAAGTGGTGATCAACCACTTATCATTATGACCAAGACCAAAACCTGATGAGAGTAATACCTACTCTAAGTATTTCAAGGTGTTATTAAAATAATAGTACAAGTATTAAACTTGAAATAGAAATCTATACCTAATAATAAAGGCGCTAAGGTTTCCGTGGTTTCGTCCGTGCGGTTTCTGCCAAAAAGTTCCGTCAACGCTTTTATTTGGACCGTTTTGCCCTCCCACTAAATCGCATAATACATCAAACTGCCCTGTACCGGTTCGTGTTTTATTCCCTCCGCTCTCTAAACAATCCGTCGGCGTTAGTTGTTAGTCCGGCCCTGTATCAATTAATGGGCCACTAGCCAACTCCGTTGGTTCTCCGTAACAGAAGTCACGAAAGCTCTTGCAATTAATTGATTATTAGATGGTGTTCAATAGTCCCACATCGTTAGATTAAGATGAATACCACCAGCTTATATACGCTCTGATTAGCCTAGAGTATCAGGGAGGTGAATCAACGAGAGGTAGCGACAGCGCTGGGTGCCAAAAAGAGCGCGGGGAGAGAAGGATTGAGAGGACCGGGGCCGGAGCTGCTCATGTACGATGGCGCTTGGTGCAAAAAAAAAACGGGCGAGAGCAAGCCTGAGCGCAGAATTACATGTTGTCCTTGCCGGGATAGAGAGACCGAGGACGACGATGAACAGCCCGGCGGCGCGGCGTTCCGGCGGAAGACGGAGAGAAGGCGCATAACAAAATCGAACAGAAGGGGGTTGGGATCCGGCACCTCTATGTGAGCTCGGCGGATGGCACACGGTGGACGGAGCCCGGAGAATCAAAGGCCACGCTCGCGCAGCTCTGTGTCTGCAGTGGCGGCCGCCCTCGCGCTGCCCGCGCCACCGCCGGCGACATTAGACGGCTCGCGCTCAACCTTCAGATTCGCGTGCGAGCTCCCGAGAGACGGGCTCATCTCTCCGCGTGCGCGCTCGGCTTGACCAGCTTCATCAGTGAAGAATACTAATCCAAATAAAGCCACGGCAAGGGAACCAGTCATCCACTTCCACCTCACGGGAAGGGGATTAAGCGGTTGGCAGAAAAGGCCAATTATTTTGTCTAAGCATTGTTGTGGATTTTAGCCTGCATGAATAAAATATTAGAGGTTACGCTCAAAAAAGAATAAAACATTACAAGTGCTTTTAGACACGACCGCAACAAAGCTGGACACGATTAAAAAGTTGGAATAATTATTCTTGCGCGGTGCATGAATTACCACGGATTAGACACACACTTACTAGCACATATATTTTATTATCGAGCTGGAAGAGCACGGAATCTAGATGAACAGAACGTGTTAGCCAAAATCCTTCTTACAATTTCTCTCTAGGGCAAAAGATAGTTCAACTATGGAAACCCCAAAGAATAGAGGGTGCTTTATGACGGCGGTCTTGCTGCCGTAACGACTTCCATCTTCGATCACCCTGATTGATTATTTGTTTTAAATTTTGGATGTAACCAAATCCATGTTTTTACTATTAAATGAGAGTGGATTTTGTACACCCACGCATGGGTGTGGGTGTTTCCGTCACCGTCCTGCAACATGAAATATTCGTGTCTCACTTCAAACTCCTAATTTTCTATAGTATCTACATCTATCCTTTCTAGCTTGATTTTGATTGGTAAATGTTGTGTGCAAAGATATATAATAATATTATGTGTACTAACACGGTAAATTGTTTTGAATTCATATCTTAATAAAAATTAAGGATGGAACACACCATCGTTAATAGAGGACATTTCAACACAGAAGATTTCCTTGAGCATTTGAGTATTTGTTTCCCGGTGCAACGCACGGGCACTTTTGCTAGTTAAGATAAACCTCACAAGACCTTAACAAGGAAGTGCTCACATAAATTCATGTGTAAGTGACCAACAATCTCAAATGAGAGATCAAGTCCCTAGTGACATTTTAGCACATGAAATTATGCCATCCAAATCACTCTCTTATTTGAAATTCATAAATAAACATTACTTCGGAATTGTTTCTTGCAAGATAAAACCAAATAAAACTCTATATATCATTAAGTAAGATCAACAACCATTGGGAAAGTAATTTGGATATTTCCAAGGGCAATATTCAAACTAATGCATATATGGTTATTTAATTCAAATCCCAATAGTAATTAATAAATCAATGCTCTAGTATTCCTATTGAATTTTATAATACACCACAATAATCTTTAAAGCATCTGCAGTGCCTTGTACTAATATTTGTATGAATCAAATAAGCAAGACCTGCAAAATAGAAAGGAATTCAAATTAGAATTCAAAACAGAATTATAAAACAGAAAAATAAAACAGATAAAAGAAAAAGAGGAGGAAAACCACCTGGACCCTTACCTGGCCGTGGCAACCCACCAAGCAGCCCATCAACATTGGCCCAACACAGCCCATCACAGCCCGAGTACCCCTTCGCGTGGATAAAGACGAAGGAGACGTCGTCGTCTTCGTCTTCGTCCTAGACGCGCGGGAGCTCGCCACCGCGACGCCGACGCCACGTCCCGCGGTCACCGCCGCCGACGTTGACCGCCAGCACATGCCCGAGCCACTATAAATGGCGTAGATGCCCTTCCATTCCCCTCTCTTCGTCTCGTTCGCGCTCAATCCCGAAACCCTAGCTCGCCGGAGGCCACCTCGCCCCACCGTTTCCGACCAACCCAGAGGACGCCATTGGGCTCAGGAGGAGCGCCTCGGTGTCCTTGTTCGTCCGGTGAAGTCACAGGTCGAGGGGAGCTCGGGGGATGGCGAATTCGGCCGTTCCCTTTCGCTGTACTGCGGAAGAAATGGCGACCGCCGCGACGTCTCCGTCTCCAATCAACGCCGACGACCCTACAGGTAGCTTCAAGGTGATCTTGCGCGTCCTTTGAGCATCCTATCGAGCCCTAGCTCGCGCCGTAGCTCGCTCTCACCGTCGGCCACCGTGCGCTGCCGTCGGACATAAACGCCGCCGCCGCTCCGGCGACCATTAGGGAGCGGCGCCGCCACCATTTGGCTCGTCTTGTCCTCCCGATTCCAACGAGCACGCACACACCCTCGCGGAACCCCGGGAACGCCGGCGCCGTCCACCACTGGCCGCCGGTGATGCGCATGGTTGCCACATCGGCACCATGTGGCAGCCAACGTGGCTTAGGCCCACCTGCCAGTGACCCTGTGTAGCAGTAGCCTGGGTGCGTTTAGCAGATCTTTTCGTTTATTTCAAAAATGCATTAATACCTGCAACTTCAAATAAATTTAGAAAATCCAATTTAAGTCAGAAAATTATAAATAAGATATTAAAATTCTTAGAAAAGAAAGCTCTATCCAATAAAAATATAAAATGAAATTTTTATTTTTAATAAAAATTCAATTATTTAATACTTGTTATTTAAGCCTTTAATTTTAAATTCTAAATACAATTAAAAATTCAGAAATTAAGAAACCATTTATAAATTAAATAAAACCGATAAGCAAATAAAGAAAACATGAAAACTAATTTTCTTTATTTGCCATCCTATTAAATCATTATGAGGGAAATTTAAACCCTAATTAATAATTACCCTAATTAGTAAATTATTTAAAAATAATAAAAAGCCAAATTAAATATTAATTTTATTTCAAAGTTATTAATAAATTCAACTTTAACATGAAGTTATTAATCATAGAATTAAATTGTAAATAGCAAACCCTAAATTCCACATGGAATGATATTACAACCCTATCATTGCATGTGACTCCTAAAACCCTAATGCCGTTTAGCATCTAGTTCCATTATTACATGTGAACCCTAAATTGCCTCTAAACCTAAACCCTAGGTTAGAGCATGTGATCATGGTACCTTCTTTCAAAGCATGGAACCATAGTAACAACTAAATACTTGTCTTGGTCACATAAACTGTAGAAGACCTATCACTAATATATGGGTATCCCATATATTCATCTTCATCAGACCTAAATAATCAGGTAGGGTCAACCAAGTGTAAACCCTAGATCCTATTACCCAAAACCATCATTCCTATTCATTCCTATTCAGCAGCACATCAATGTGATGAACCTCAGAAGCAACTATGCCAAATCCCAAAACATTACCTAACCATATTCCACTAAACCCTACTAGTGTTGGATACTTATGAACCAACCTATTGAGGAACCAATCAATCTTTACTTAGGGAATTAAATAGCAAACCTAGACCACCTCAACCCTAATTGATATACTTCTTATTATTTAAGAAGTATGTTCTTCAAAAGTTATTCTTTTGAAGTAAATAAAGAATCATCATCAATCCTGCCTAATAGAACCTATAGCCAATATCCAACTATCATCAGCAAGGTAAACCAACTTTGATAGCAACTATTTATAATAAATTGATCAAGATGCTTAGGCTTAACTCAACCTTACAAGCCTAGGTGTTGATGAATCCAATCTTGTTTGGATCCATCTACTACTTACTCCGAAGCTGATGGGAACCATAGTAAACCATAGAACCCCACAACCCTAATTATCATACTTGTTCTTTATTAAAGAACATGTTCTTCAAAAGTTATTCTTTTGGAGTATATAATAATTAATCATTAACCATGCCATAGAGTGCTAAAACCAACCACTATTCATTACATGTTAGGAGTATACCAAATGTTATTGTTGTGTGCTATTAATGCTATTATTATGATATATTGCAGCACATGTTTAGGATACCAAGTAATCACACCTGAATAAGAACCTTGTATGTGAATCACTCTAAAAGTGCAACACACCCTGAACCAATCATTACAACTCACTGATCCTAAAGCATCGGGGTTAGGTCACACTTAGAGCGATTGCATCTCATACTTATGCATTATTGCATCCTTGCCAATCTTTTGAACATCGTCCTTACCGGACGATGATGCTATTTCAGAATTTGGAGTTATTACGTATCGAAGACCTTGCCTGCATAATCTTGCAGTCAAGAAAGGCAAGTTCATCACTTGCTCATGTCATTTGAGTATTTCTATCAAATTACTTGCAAAGTACTATGGTTATCACTATTGCATAAAAACCAAAACCACTATTTTCATAACTATGAATATGACTATGTGGTGGGCAATGGAACCATGGATTGTGTTGATATGGTGGAGGTTCCATTGCAAGGGTTTATATCCATCTAGGATTAAACAACAAATGTCGTCCGAGTGATTCTTGTGCTTTGCAATACCCGTGTTAACCATAAGATCCGGAGTGGGACGGAGTAGTCAAAAGTGTTTCCACCTCTCGTTCATCAACGGATGCTCATTACCGGGTGCACATGATCTTGCGAGACATGATGCGGGGGTGGGAACCCGTAGAAGTCCCAACGGTAATGGGGTCTATGATGGGTTGCAACTGCCGGCGTAGGAATGTATGGTAGAGCCCTGCATTGACGTCGTGGTCGGAGTCCACCCTGAAATCTATGGGAATAATGGGGCCGGCGTGGACCCAGGGTCGGAGTTTGCAACAAAGGGTGGGTGTTTGAGGTAGCGGAGGAACATGATTGGCTAGACCTTATACCAGGGCCTCACACCATAGGAAGTGTGGACAAGCTCGCAGCTTGGTTGGCACCAAGGTTAAGATCTCTTATGGGTAAAGCAACACACCTCTGCAGAGTGTAAAGAACCGTGACTGTCACTCCCTGTTCGGGGTTTGGAAGCTACGACACGCTGCGGAAAGGAGCTCCATGAAGTTCTAGTAAACCGGTGAAGGCTGACGGACATAGTTCTTCTGAATAAAAGCAACCTTTTGAAGAAATGGTTATGAAAACCTGCATTGGTATTAGACTTTCTGGTCTAATTCCGTAGGTAGTGCATTAAACACCTCTTTCCTATAATGAACTTGTTGAGTACGCTCGTACTCATCCCACTCTTAAATCCCCTGCTTAGATATGGAGGCATCGAAGGAGGATCTACAGTGCAACTCGAAGGCCGAGGAGTCAACAACTACTTCAAGAAACGAGGACTCTGTCGGAGGAGACGAGATGCCACATCCAACAAGGAGAAAACCTAGTTTAGCCATAGAAGGGAACTAGCTTCCTAAACCCAGCTCCTATTTAGCTAGAATCTATTCATAGCCCCTATAGCTAGTCAAATACTCTACAAATAGAGTTCGTGATAGGATTAGACTACGAGTCGTTCTTCTGGAGTTTATTTGAAGATTTACGTCATTGTAAAGTAGGAGGTTGTGCTGATCTTATGTAACAGAGTCAATGTTGTAATTCTATAGACATGTGATGACCCACAAGTATAGGGGATCGCAACAGTCTTCGAGGGAAGTAAAACCCAAATTTATTGATTCGACACAAGGGGAGGTAAAGAATACTTATAAGCCTTAACAACTGAGTTGTCAATTCAGCTGCACCTGGAAAAGCACTAGCAACAAGGGTGATGTGAAAGTAGCAGTGATATGAGAGCAATAATAACAGTAACACAGCAGCAGTAATAACAATATGAAAGCAATGGCACCAGAAGATAGTTGATACTACTTCCAATGACATGTAGAACAAGTATATGATGATGAGATATGGACCGGGGTTCCCAGCGATCTACACTAGTGGTAACTCTCCAATAAGTGACAAGTGTTGGGTGAACAAATTACAGTTGGGCAATTGATAGGAATCAAAGCATTAAGAAAGAACATCAAGATCATTAATCATGTAGGCATGTTTTCCAATTATAGTCGTACGTGCTCGCAATGAGAAACTTGCACAACATCTTTTGTCCTACCAGTACGGTGGCAGCCAGGCCTCTAGGGAATCTACTTGGATATTAAGGTACTCCTTTTAATAAAGTACCGGAGCAAAGCATTAACACTTGGTGAAAACATGTGATCCTCACATCACCGCCATCCCCTCCGGTTGTCCCGATTTCTGTCACTTCGGGGCCTTTGGTTCCAGACAGTGACATGTGCATACAACTTGTAGATACAATCTAAGCAATAAGTATAGAGCTTAAATCTAAGATCATGCCACTCGGGCCCTAGTGACAAGCATTAAGAATAACAAGATTGCAGCAACAATAACTTCACAAACTTTATAGATAGACTAATCATAATGTATCATCCATCGGATCCCAACAAACACAACACCGATTACATCAGATGAATCTCAATCATGTATAAGGCAGCTCATGAGACCATTGTATTGAAGTACATGGAGGAGATAATACCAACTAGCTACTGCTAGAACCCGTAGTCCATGGGGGAACTACTCACGGAGCATGATGGAGGCGGTGGCGTCGATGGAGATGGCTTCCGGGGGCACTTCCCCGTCCCGGCGAGGTGCCGGAACAGAGACTTCTGTCCCCCGAATTGGAGTTTCGCGATGGCGGCGGCGCTCCTGGAGTCTTTCTGGAGTTTCGTCAAGAGGTACTGCGTTTTTAGGTCGAAAGGGCTTAAATAGGCGAAGAGGCGGCGCAGGAGGGGCGACAGGGTGGCCCCACACCAGGCCGGCGCGGCCGAGGTGTGGCCCGCGCGGCCCACTGTGTGGTGGCCCCACGGCTCTCCTCCGACTCCCCTTCGGTGTTCCGGATGCTTCCGGGAAAAATAGGATCTTGGGCGTTGATTTCGTCGAATTCGGAGAATATTGCCCGAACAGCCTTTACGGAACCAAAAACGACGAGAAAACAGAGACTGCACTGTGGCATCTTGTTAATAGGTTAGTTCCGGAAAACGCATAAAAACATCATAAAGTGCAAGCAAAACATGTAAGTATTGTCATAAAACAAGCATGGAACATCAGAAATTATGGATACGTTGGAGACGTATCGGCATCCCCAAGCTTAGTTCCTACTCGTCCTCGAGTAGGTAAACAATAAAAAGAATAATTTCTGTAGTGACATGCTACTTACATAACCTTGATCATACTATTACAAAGCACATGAGATGAATGAAGTGACTCAAGGCAATGATCTATAGTTGCTAACAAATAGATAACATATAGCAAAACTTTTCATGAAGAGTACTTTCAAGACAAGCATCAAAAGTCTTGCGCAAGAGTTAACTCATAAAGCAATAAGTTCAAAGTAAAGGCATCGAAACAACACAATGGAAGATTAAGTTTCAGCGGTTGCTTTCAACTTGTAACATGTATATCTCATGGATAGTTGTCAATGCAAAGTAATATAACAAGTGCAATAAGCAAGTGTGTAAGAATCAATGCACAGTTCACACAAGTGTTTGCTTCTTGAGATGGAGAGAAATAGGTGAACTGACTCAACATAAAAGTAAAAGAAAGGTCCTTCAAAGAGGAAAGCATTGATTGCTATATTTGTGCTAGAGCTTTGGTTTTGAAAACATATAGAGAGCATAAAAGTAAAGTTTTGAGAGGTGTTTGTTGTTGTCAACGAATGGTAGTGGGCACTCTAACCCCCTTGGTAGACAAACCTTCAAAGAGCGGCTCCCATGAATTATTTTTATTTTTGGGTGGCACTCCTTCCAACCTTTCTTTCACAAACCATGGCTAACCGAATCCTCGGGTGCCTGCCAACAATCTCATACCATGAAGGAGTGCCTTTTTATTTTAGTTTCATTATGATGACACTCCTCCCAACCTTTGCTTACACAAGCCATGGCTAACCGAATCCTCGGGTGCCAGTCCAACAATCACATACCATGAAGGAGTGTCTATTTTGGTTAATTAATTTGGGATTCGGGAATCCCATTGCCGGCTCTTTTTGCAAAATTATTGGATAAGCGGATAAAGCCACTAGTCCATTGGTGAAAGTTGCCCAACAAGATTGAAAGATAAACACCACATACTTCCTCATGAGCTATAAAACATTAACACAAATTGAGAAGCATTTTGAAATGTTTAAAGGTAGCACTCAAGCAATTTACTTTGGAATGGCAGGAAATACCACATAGTAGGTAGGTATGGTGGACACACATGGCATAGGTTTTGGCTCAAGGTTTTGGATGCACGAGAAGCATTCCCTCTCAGTACAAGGCTTTGGGCTAGCAAGGTTATTTGAAGCAAACACAAGTATGAACTGGTACAACTTACATAAGAACATATTGCAAGCATTATAATACTCTACACTGTCTTCCTTGTTGCTCAAACACTTTTACCAGAAAATATCTAGACCTTAAGAGAGATCAATTATGCAAACCAATTTCAACAAGCTTTACGGTAGTTCTCCACTAATAGGTTTAAACTACATGAAAAAAAAACTTAATCATGATCTACTTGAGAGCTCAAAACAATTGCCAAGTGTCAAATTATCCAAGACATATGAGGCATTTTCCTTTTCCAACCAAATAAGTATTGTAGCTTCCAACTTTTATTATTGAACATTAAAAGTAAAACGAAGAACAAGTGTTCATATGAAAAAGCGGAGCGTGTGTCTCTCCCACACAAGGATTGCTAGGATCCGAATTTATTCAAACATAAACAAAACGAAAATAAACACACGGACGCTCCAAGTAAAGCACATAAGATGTGAGCTGAATAAAAATATAGTTTCGAGGGAGGAACTCGATAAGTTGATGAAGAAGGGGATGCCTTGGGCATCCCCAAGCTTAGACGCTTGAGTCTTCTTGAAATATGCAGGGATGAACCACGGGGGCATCCCCAAGCTTAGACTTTTCACTCTTCTTGATCATATATCATCCTCCTCTCTTGACCCTTGAAAACTTCCTTCACACCAAACTTCTCATAAACTTCATTAGAGGGGTTAGTACTCAAAAAAATTGAATCCACCTTGGTCCTGTAGTGGCACATTGCAAGAACTCAATAAAACATTAGCTACAGCTCTCCACGTCTAGAAAACCTCGCTTAAAGTCCACAAGAGACAATGCAAAAAAACAGAGACAGAATCTGCCAAAACAGAACAGCCAGTAAAGACGAATTTTAAATAAATACTTCCGTTGCTCAAATCAGAAAACTCAAAACTAATGAAAGTTGCGTACATATCTGAGGAACACGCACGTAAATTGGCATATTTTTCTGAGTTACCTACAGAGAAAACAGCCCAGATTCGTGACAGATAGAAATCTGTTTCTGCGCAGAAATCCAAATCTAGTATCAACCTTCGATTAGAGGCTTCACTTGGCATAACAAAACACAAAACTAAGATAAGGAGAGGTTGCTACAGTAGTAAACAACTTCCAAGACACAAATATAAAACAAAGTACTGTAGCAAAATAACACATGGGTTATCTCCCAAGAAGTTGCTTTCTTTATAGCCATTAAGATGGGCTCGAGCAGTTTTAATGATGCACTCGCAAGAAATAGTATTTGAAGCAAAAGAGAGCATCAAGAGGCAAATTCAAAACAAATTTAAGCCTAACATGCTTCCTATGAAAAGGAATCTTGTAAATAAACAAGTTCATGAAAAGCAAAGTAACAAGCATAGGAAGATAGAACAAGTGTAACTTCAAAATTTTAAGCACATAGAGAGGTGTATTAGTACCATGAAAATTTCTACCACCATATTTTCCTCTCTCATAATAATTTTCAGTAGCTTCATGAACAAACTCAACAATATAACTATCACATGCAGCATACTTTTCATGATTTCCAAACACATAATTTTTATCAAGTTCAAGAATAGTGGAATTAAAACTTTCAAACTTACTTTTATTAATAATATAACAAGGTAGTTGATCAATCTCAATAGATATGGGGCTCATAGAATAAGTCAAGAACTCTCCAATCCCATTTTCATTAGTAGTACAATTAATATTATCAAGTAACATAGGACCATCATCTAGAGCTTTATCATAGACATTTGCCAAACAAAATTCTTTAGTACCATGCATTTCGACATCGGGCACAAACAAAGCATTATCATAAGATTTATCAAAGTAGCATGGATTATCATAGATAACAGTAGCATAATCATTCTCACAAGTATTACTCATAGGTACTATTTCAAGAGAATCCACAGGAACATAACATTCAACCTCTTCCGGTAAGCATGGAGGACAATCAAATAGTGTAAGAGATAAAGAGTTACTCTCATTAGAAGGTTGACATGGGTAGCTAATCCATTCTTCCTCCTTTTGTTCGTCGCTCTCCTCTTCTTTTTCATCCAATGAGCTTTCGAGTTCATCAATTTCCTCCTCTTTTTCATCCAATGAGCTTTCGGGTTCATCAATTTCTTCTTCCACCGGTTCACGCAAATTGTGAGTGCATTCTTGTGCATTAATGTGTCTCTCTTTATAATCAAGGATATAAGGATTCCTACTTGTAGCATTCTATGCAAGAATTAAGGATAGTAGAGACATAATCTTTAAGGTCCTTACAAACAACACAAGTTTCATAATTCTCAACCATGAAGGATTCTATCTCGGAGGCTCCCATAAATAAGACAAATTGTTCTACCTCTTCGAACCCATAATGAATATAGCAATTCCGATTATAGCTCTTAATAAAAAATTCCTCACTAAAGCCACATTGAAATTTAAGATGTTTAGTGTCTGATACGTCTCCGACGTATCGATAATTTCTTATGTTCCATGCCACATTATTGATGATATCTACATGTTTTATGCACACTTTATGTCATATTCGTGCATTTTCTGGAACTAACCTATTAACAAGATGCCGAAGAGCCGATTCGTTGTTTTCGCTGTTTTTGGTTTCAGAAATCCTAGTAACGAAATATTCTCGGAATTGGACGAAATCAACGCCCGGGGTCCTATTTTGCCACGAAGCTTCCGGAAGACCGAAGACGTAACGAAGTGGGGCGACGAGGCGGCGACACGCCAGGGCGGCGCGACCCACCTCCCGGCCGCGCGGCCTGTCGTGTGGGCCCCTCGCGTCGCCTCTTGACTTGCCCTTCCGCCTACTTAAAGCCTCCGTCGCGAAACCCCCGATACCGAGAGCCACGATACGGAAAACCTTACCGAGACGCCGCCGCCAATCCCATCTCGGGGGATTCGGAGATCTCCTCCGGCACCCTGCCGGAGAGGGGATTCATCTCCCGGAGGACTCTTCACCGCCATGGTCGCCTCCGAAGTGATGAGTGAGTAGTTCACCCCTGGACTATGGGTCCATAGCGGTAGCTAGATGGTTGTCTTCTCCTCATTGTGCTTCATTGTTGGATCTTGTGAGCTGCCTAACATGATCAAGATCATCTATCTGTAATGCTATATGTTGTGTTTGTCGGGATCCGATGGATAGAGAATACTATGTTATGTTAATTATCAAGTTATTACCTATGTGTAGTTTATGATCTTGCATGCTCTCCGTTATTAGTAGAGGCTCTGGCCAAGTTGATGCTAGTAACTCCAAGAGGGAGTATTATGCTCGATAGTGGGTTCATGTCTCCGTGAATGCTGGGGAGTGACGAAACCCCTAAGGTTATGGATGTGCTGTTGCCACTAGGGATAAAACATTGATGCTATGTCCGAGGATGTAGTTATTGATTACATTACGCGCAATACTTAATGCAATTGTCCGTTGTTAGCAACTTAATGCCGGAAGGTGTTCGGATGATAACCCGAAGGTGGACTTTTTAGGCATAGATGCAGTCTGGATGGCGGTCTATGTACTTTGTCGTAATGCCCAATTAAATCTCACTATATTTATCATGACATGTATGTGCATTGTTATGCCCTCTCTATTTGTCAATTGCCCGACTGTAATTTGTTCACCCAACATGCTTTTATCTTATGGGAGAGACACCTCTAGTGAACTGTGGACCCCGGTCCATTCTTTTATACTGAAATACAAATCTATTGCAATACTTGTTTTACTGTTTTCTTGCAAACAATCATGTTCCACACAATACGGTTAACCCTTTGTTACAGCAAGCCGGTGAGATTGACAACCTCACTGTTTCGTTGGGGCAAAGTACTTTGGTTGTGTTGTGCGGGTTCCACGTTGGCGCCGGAATCTCCGGTGTTGCGCCGCACTACATCCCGCCGCCATCAACCTTCAACGTGCTTCTTGACTCCTACTGGTTCGATTAAACCTTGGTTTCTTATCGAGGGAAACTTGCCGCCGTGCGCATCACACCTTCCTCTTGGGGTTCCCAACGGACGTGTCAACTACACGCATCAAGCAAATTTCCGGCGCCGTTGCCAGGGAGATCAAGACACGCCGCAAGGGGAGTCTCCACTTCCCAATCTCTTTACTTTGTTTTTGTCTTGCTTTATTTTATTTACTACTTTGTTTGCTGCATTATATCAAAACACAAAAAAATTAGTTGCTAGCTTTACTTTATTTACTATCTTGTTTGCTATATCAAAAACACAAAAAAATTAGTTACTTGCATTTACTTTACTTGATTCATCATGTTTCCTTTTAATTTTACCACAAAAGACATACCGGTAGGACGCGGGTCTATAGTTGGGAGAAACAATATAGAAGAATTTTTCAATCATGTTAGTACCGTTGAAGATTTTGAAGATAGACACTTGGTAGAACTTGCTCCTACTTATGAAATTGTTGCTGCTTGCTTTAGTTCGCATGTTGGAAACTAAATTTGTTAATCTCAATCCTATAATCCAACACATGTTTCTTACACTCGGTGATATGGAAGAGGGGGAAAAGAAAGATTTTGTTTTAAAAACCCTTCTTAGAGAATTTGGTGGTCTAGCACGAGAAGCTAGAAAGGTCTTTGCTAAATTTAATATGCTTGGTTCTCATACTAATTTTGTTGGTCTCCTTGAAAAAATGGACATGGAGAGAATAAGGTATACTAATAATATTAATGATGGTGGGGAGATCAAAGCACCAATACCATGTAAACTCCTAGCTATGAATGATGCACTAGAAAATAACTATGTTTGGCTTGTTCCTGAAAATTTGTTCGATGAGAGTAGCAAGCCCAAGAGTAATGAAAAGGGAGACGCTGAAACTTATGTATCCAATATACTATGCTTGGTTGAGAAAACTCCAAACCCCGCTGTAGATGCACCACCCTTTGATAATACTTGAGTTACACTTTCTGCGCCTAGCTGAAAGGCGTTAAAGAAAAGCGCTTATGGGGGACAACCCATGTTTTTACTACAGTATTTTTGTTTTATATTTGAGTCTTGGAAGTTGTTTACTACTGTAGCAACCTCTCCTTATCTTAGTTTTATGTTTTGTTGTGCTAAGTAAAGTCTTTGATAGTAAAGTGAATACTAGATTTGGATTACTGCGCGTGAAACGATTTCTTTGCTGTCATGAATCTGGGTCTAATTCTCTGTAGGTAACTCAGAAAATTAAGCCAATTTACGTGAGTGATCCTCAGATATGTACGCAACTTTCATTCAATTTGGGCATTTTCATTTGAGCAAGTCTGGTGTCTTAATAAAATCCATCTTTACGGACTGTTCTGTTTTGACAGATTCTGCCTTTTATTTCGCATTGCCTCTTTTGCTATGTTGGATGAATTTCTTTGATCCATTAATGTCCAGTAGCTTTATGCAATGTCCAGAAGTGTTAAGAATGATTGTGTCACCTCTGAACATGTTAATTTTTATTGTGCACTAACCCTCTAATGAGTTGTTTCGAGTTTGGTGTGGAGGAAGTTTTCAAGGATCAAGAGAGGAGTATGATACAATATGATCAAGGAGAGTGAAAGCTCTAAGCTTGGGGATGCCCGGTGGTTCACCTCTGCATATTCTAAGAAGACTCAAGCGTCTAAGCTTGGGGATGCCCAAGGCATCCCCTTCTTCATCGACAACATTATCGAGTTCCTCCCACGAAACTATATTTTTATTCCGTCACATCTTATGCACTTTGCTTGGAGCGTCTGGTTTGTTTTTCTTTTTTGTTTTGTTTGAATAAAATGGATCCTAGCATTCACTCGTATGGGAGAGAGACACGCTCCGCTGTAGCATATGGACAAGTATGTCCTTAGGCTCTACTCATAGTATTCATGGCGAAGTTTCTTCTTCGTTAAATTGTTATATGGTTGGAATTGGAAAATGCTACATGTAGTAATTCTAAAATGTCTTGGATAATTTGATACTTGGCAATTGTTGTGCTCATGTTTAAGCTCTTGCATCATATACTTTGCACCCATTAATGAAGAAACACTTAGAGCTTGCTAATTTGGTTTGCATATTTGGTTTCTCTAAAGTCTAGATAATATCTAGTATTGAGTTTTGAACAACAAGGAAGACGGTGTAGAGTCTTATAATGTTTACAATATGTCTTTTATGTGAGTTTTGCTGCACCGTTCATCCTTGTGTTTGTTTCAAATAACCTTGCTAGCCTAAACCTTGTATCGAGAGGGAATACTTCTCATGCATCCAAAATCCTTGAGCCAACCACTATGCCATTTGTGTCCACCATACCTACCTACTACATGGTATTTATCCGCCATTCCAAAGTAAATTGCTTGAGTGCTACCTTTAAATTTCCATCATTCACCTTTGCAATATATAGCTCATGGGACAAATAGCTTAAAAACTATTGTGGTATTGAATATGTACTTATGCACTTTATCTCTTATTAAGTTGCTTGTTGTGCGATAACCATGTTTTCTGGGGACACCATCAACTATTCTTTGTTGAATATCATGTGAGTTGCTATGCATGTCCGTCTTGTCTGAAGTAAGAGAGATCTACCACCTTAATGGTTGGAGCATGCATATTGTTAGAGAAGAACATTGGGCCGCTAACTAAAGCCATGATTCATGGTGGAAGTTTCAGTTTTGGACATATATCCTCAATCTCATATGAGAATAATAATTGTTGCCACATGCTTATTGTTGGCGTCAGAAACCCACTGGCGGGCAGAGACGGGCAACACAGTAGAGCCGGGAACAACTAGGGTTGCGGCTGGCCCCAGTCCCTCAGAGCGACGGCCCGCAAAGCCTCCTGGTCACACGTCCGATGCTATCGCAAGGGCGTGCCACCTGACCTATACCTGGTCAGGGAAGGTGTTGGATGATGCCTCGCTTAGTTTCCTGCATGGCATACACGTAAACATTAAATACGAGCCTCGATCGGCTCTCGGGTTATCCCGTGAATCGGCTCAAAGAGCCGATCCACCCATGATTCGTACAAGGTGTCCGAATATATGGTGGTCCTGCTTGATCAAGATAAAGCTAATGAGATCTACGACGATTTAGGGTTTTCACCGCATAATCGGATCATCCTACTCACGATTGGGCCTCGCGCTCGCGCACGGTGACCGTAAGCCGATCCTAGACAGGGCCTAAAAACCAACACGAGGTTGATCCCCGGAACATCCTTTCTAGGGCTAGCAAACTTCACCCTACACGCCGTTGGATCCTCCAACCCTTTGTAGGGCCTAACTAATGCGGATGTTAAACTAATCCTTGCGGAACAAGGAGCGACCGTAACGGATCAGATCTACTAAACTATGATCAAGCGGGGTGCCGCCCCTACACACGAGATGGGTGTAAGGGCGGCTAGATGCATAAGGGTCGCACTACGACGAGCATATGATACGAAGAACAATGCTAACCCTAACACATCTAAGATAACTACGTTGCTCGCCATCAAAAAGGCTTCAGCACGAGCAACGCATGAACAACGTGGGTAGGCTTGTGCTGCCTAGATCGCAAGATGCGATCTAGGCAGCATGGTGCTTACCGGAGAAACCCTCGGGATGAAGGAGTTGGCGATGCGCCGAGATTTGTTTGTGTTGAACGTTGGTTGTTGTTTATTCCATAAACCCTAGATACATATTTATAGTCCAAGGGACTTTCTAATTTAGGCGTGCACCTAACCGTGCACGGGTAAAACTCTAACTAACCGACAGGTATCCTAATATGTTACAGATACAGGGGCAAACTAGCCCAAACTTTGCATGTAAGGCCGATTCACGTATTTCTTCTATATATATATATATTCTTCAAGTCCATCTTGATCGCGGCCCACCTCTGACTCGGTCAAATTCTGGTGATAACACATGCCCCCCTGGTTTTGGAAATGACATTTCCAAAATCATTACGCTTTTCCTTCGTCGGGCCATGTCGTGGCAGAGCAGAACTGCCGCAGAATCTTCCATCATTACGCCTCGCCTCCTGGGCTTCTCTGTACGAATTGACAATTTCGGCATCACATCCTCGAGAACCGTCATGGCATTAAATCTCCACTACACTCCTTTTATTTATCTGTGCCAAACGGTTCACCACTCCATCCCCTTGCTCTGCTCTGTCCACCAACACCAAAAAACCCTCTTCCCCTGCAGCCATGTCTTCCTCTTCCTCCTCCGCTTCAGGCCTCCCTCTCCAATCGTCGTCGAAGAACAAGGAAGAGGACGACCCCCGCTCCGGGGCGAACCCCATCTCCTCTGACAAGGAGAAGAAAGAAGGAGAAGCAGAGAAGACCAAGGCCTCCCCCCCCCCCGCCAAGCTCCCCTCGAAGAAGCGCTCCCGCATGTGGGCGGACAGCGAGGACGACGATGACGATGAGGAAGGAGAAGATGAGGAGGAGGAAGATGATTCCTCCTCCTCCGCTGGGTATCCTCCAACGAAGCGCTTCCGCAGCTCGGGCGGATAGCGAGGATGATGATGATGACGAGGAGGAGGAGGAAGCCCCGGCCGACGGCTGGGACAACGAGCGGCGAGGACTTCTCCGGCAGGTAGCGCCGATGGCGACGCCGGCGACGACGCTAGCGAGGAGTAGTTATGTAGGACCGATAGTCCCTTGAGCAATCGGCTCTTCTTTTGTTCTTCCTTTGAGCAGTCGGCTCTTCATTGTAAGGAATCCCAATATTAATGAAGAATTTCCTTTTAACTTGATTTCGCCGATTTCTTTTATACTGATTTAGCCGATTTTTCCTCATCTGACCTTGTCGACTGTTGGCCTAATCCATGCTCAATGACCGATGGCAACGCATCAGTTTCTTACGATAATCTGCGAGACAGGCCAATCAGTTATCCCTCCAAGCTAGCCAACTCTGTCGATGACGATGGCACAGCCGATCTTAGTAGGCTGGCGATTTGATCTTGAGCAGGCGTCTTTAAGAGAGCCCTGGAACTGTCTTGGATGCTCAAACTGATGACTCCGTAACAAAAGACGCCACTCTCCAGGCTAGTTGTGATGTAGGGCTAGCCGATTCCAACCAAATCGGCTCCCCAGAGCAAGGACCTTTAGGGCGAGCTGCCCCCCGAGCCTTAATCAAGGCGAATCAGCCACATGCGCCGCCATTAGCCTCAAATCATGACGTAGCCAGCCGATTTTAACAACATCGGCTCCCCGAAGCGAAGAGCCTTCGGGGTGAGCTGCCCCCGAGCTTCTTCGGTCCACTTCTTTGTCCGAGGCAAACCACCCTTAGCCTGATCCGCACATCCTCGCTGCCCTTGGCATTGTTTTTGCGAGAGAGGATCCGAGCCATTAAACCACTCCATTGAGGAGTTCTTCCATTAGAGTCTCCCTTCGTGCTCCATTGACCCTCCGATTGTAACGATTATACCTCTCGAGTCGATGGCCATGCATCGGCTTTATATCCTTAAGTCGATGTCCGCTGCATCGGCTGTGCTTAAAAAAAATTTGAATTTTTACGGCCGATTTATGTATCGGCCCCCATACCTCAATATCCATCATCAAAGAATATCTTGGGCTGCTGGGTACTTGCAAGACATTCCTAGCCGATTTATGTATCGGCCCCCATACCTCAATATCCATCATCAAAGAATATCTTGGGCTGCTGGGTACTTGCAAGACATTCCTACTGCATATCCTCGTGTTTCATCCACCTAGGTGCCCCCCGAGCCGATTCTGTCAAGAGAATTGATGGTATCGGCTCTTCAGGTACCCCCTGTTGGATTACATGCTGAACCCAGGCAGAATGGCTGGTGAGGATAATTTTGGCCGATTGCTGGAGTCGGCCTCCACGTTGCTTATTCAATGAAGGTTCTGTAATGTCCCTCCACAAATTTTTGGGGCCGATCACAAGGATCAGCCTCGCCATGTTTGCTCATTGATTTGCTCTTGCTACTCGTTCAGGCCGGTAGATAAAACCAGCCCAATCTCTGATTTTATCATGTTGGTGCGCTTGCTGTCGTCCACCTCAAGTGCGTCGTGTAACCGTGGAGCACTAAGCTTCGTCGGAAGGACGAGCACCATGTTTGTGCCAGCCGATGTTTCGTCATCGGCTTTCCTTTGCTTGGGACGCCATTCCATTTTCCGTGGACGACCCTCTTCATCCAGGGCTCGCTGTACTTTCGCAGCCAAATCAGGTCTTGCCTTCCTTAATGTATGCAAGTATAACCTTTCGGCTTCCTCCAGGCCGCGCAATCGCTGAACCCTGCGCTTTTGGGAACGGCTGAGTCCATCAGGGCACCACCTTGGCCGGTGGTACCTGTCTTCCTCTTCCCCCTCGTCTTCTGAATCTTCGAGATCTTCTAACCGAGGGGACTCAGCACGTTTGATTTGTGGCGGGAGAGGTCCTAGGCGCTTGAACGCGGACACGTTGGCTGTCTCCTTATTCTTCTGGTTGCATTCTGGGCAATTGCCGATTGTGGGCAATCGGCTCATTCCTGAATCCCAGCAGTGTCTGAAGAAGGGGCAATCCCAGTGCCTATCCTCATCGACTCGCTCCCCCAACTTTTCCTTGGCACGGCGCTCGTGCTCCTCCTCCTTGCGATCATGCCGACGACGTCTCCTGTCGTCCCTAGCTAGACGATCTTCTTCATCATCGTCGTTGTATCGCCGGCGTTGGTCATACTGACTCACATACTTGTTGAGGAGGTGATCAGAGAGAGGTCGTTGATACCTTATGTTTTTCACTTCTCCCTCCGTGACGTAGCGCTTGCCGGTCTTGGCGGAGCCGATCGCGTGGAGCGGCTTCCTCTCGTATCTTTGCTATGAGAGCAGCTGCCCTCATCTCCGTCCTTACCCGAGTGGTGTCCGGGTCCTACCATGTTGATATGGCACGAGAAATCCGGCTGGCACCCTCCATGGTAAGTATACTCCACCATGTTCACGGCGGGGAAGGGGTGTGTGTCGACCTTCATGGCGTACTTGGTTGAAAATTAACCGTCCATTTTCTATCGCCATTTGGATCCGCTGCCGCCACACCCGGCGGTCGTTGGTGGTGTGGGTGAACGTGTTATGCCACTTGCGGTATGGCTTTCCGTTCAGCTCTTGCACCGTGGGGATCTTGTGGCCTTCGGGTACCTTTATATGCTTCTCCGTGAGTAAGAGATCAAAAATCTGCTCGGTTTTGGTCACGTCGAAGTCGAACCCTTTTGGAGGGCCTTGTGGCTTCACCCATTTGCAGGACACGGGGCCTGCCGCTCGAGTCCATTCAGCCACTGCTACCTCTCGATCTCCCGCAACACCTTCATCCTCGTCTGCCTCAACCAGGGTCACCGCACGCTTGAATTTGTCCTGGTAGACATCTGGGTGGCGCTGCTCATATGCTGACAGCTTCGTACCATGTGCGCCAATGAAGGGTAGTCTCGCTTGGGAGGCCACGTCCTTAATCGATGATGAGAGACCCACCACCGCCAACTCGATCGCTTCTTTTTCACTTACATGAGCCGAAAAGCATCGGTTCCTAATGGTCTCGAAGCGCTGGACGTATTCCGACACTCGTCTCCCCGCGCTTCTGTCGTACTTGTGCTAGATCGGCAATACCAACCTCGGAAGCTTCTGAGTGATACTGCTCATGGAACTGTTCTTCCAACTGCTTCCAAGTCCGGATGGAGTTCGGTGGCAGCGATATGTACCACCCGAAAGCCGATCCTGTGAGGGACTGTGCGAAGAACCTCACACGCAATTCGTCTGATGCTGAGATCGTGCCCAGCTGTGCCAAATATCGGCTCACATGCTCGATGGAGCTAGAACCATCCGATCCACTAAACTTCGTGAAGTCCGGGAGCCGATATTTGGGTGGTAGCGGGATCGGTTCGTAGTCGTTGGGGTACGGCTTGGTATAGCCGAACGTCTTCCTTTTCGGCATAATGCCGAACCGATCTTTCGAGATTGCACAAATCTGATCCGCGGTGATGGCTGAAGGTGTCGAACCCCGAAGATTCGCCGGGGTGGCATACTTAACCAGCCATGCTTGCTTTTCCGGTTCTAAGCCAACTGCAGGAGCTGGGCTCTGGAGGTTTGTCGGAGTGGCGTACTTAGCTAGCCACGTTTGCTTCTCAAGATCTGCTATGACGGCCCTGCAGAACCGGTAGAAACAATCAAGGGCGGTGGACTCCGCCATCCGAAGATAGTCATCTGCACCATCACCGGGAGCTCCATACGCCAGCATCCTCATAGCCACTGTGCACTTCTCGCGTGACGAAAATCCAACCAAACCATTGCAATCCGCCTTGCATCCGAAGTAGGGATCAAAGTCTCGGATGGCATACACAATTTGCGTAAATAGCTTCCGCTCATCCTGAAACGACGCCGGAAAACACTCTCACCGTGCAATGGATTGTCGGCGAAGTAGTCGGCGTACAACATGCAGTAGCCCTCCATTCGCTGTCTCGGCTTGCACTTCCGGCGACCTGGTGCCGACCCACCACGTCGACCAGTTGCCAGTCCGGCGTACATGCTTTCCAAGCAACCGAGGATCATCATGTGCTCGTCGTCTTGGGCGGCTGATGCCATCTCTTCTTGCATAAGCTCGACGAACATCTGCTCCTCCTCTTCGTCCGAGTCCATGGCCGGCGAGGCAAATGGACGAACACCTGACGGGCGTGGTCGAAGCAACCCGAGCCGCGAGCGACGAGGAGCGAGGCCAAAGTCGGAAAACGGGCCGACGGAAGAGCAACCGAGATAGGCCGTCGTCCAAAGACGGCGGAATATAGGCGAGGCGGGGAAGGAGGGGCGGCGGAATCCGGGCAACAAGCCGGCGGGGTGGTGCCGGCGGCGAGAGAGATACGAGGGGTGGGGGAGATTTTGAGCGACGTGGCGGTGGGATTCGTGCGTCGAGTCACCGACAGATCGGGCCCTTCCCCGCTTTTCACTCGTCCGGAGTCCCCGATAGATCCCCGGGGGGCCGGGGATGGCGTGGGCTCGCCGGATGGATGAAGGGCCAAATCCGGACGAAAACGAGGAACCGGGGGCGCGACTGGGCCGAATTTCGCCGTCCGGATGAGAAAAACGTCGCTCGGGGGCCTCATCGGGGGGACGAGTGAAGATGCTCTTACATTGTGCGGCCAAGAGCTGGTCCTGCCCCATCGCGACAACTTGGATCTTTTTTCTTTTCTGGGAAACATCGCTGATGCCCGATACTCCTGACTCCTAGCCCTAGACAGTCAACATATATGGCTTTGAACACGGCAACTAGGAAATGGACCTCGAAATGGATTTTGCCCTTGCCGCCGATCCCTCCGTACAGCCAGGGCTGTACGGGTACGGCGCGGACGCATCGGGACGCAGGGCCAGTCTATATACGCGCGCTGCTGACTTCCGAGAAAGTACGGGCTTGCAAACAAGTGCAACGAGAACGAATCTCGTGCCGACACGCACCACAAAGGTCCATGGTTCACATCCCGAAACATACGACTGAACTACGCGTTATCTGGATGTCTCCCAACTACACCTGGGCAAAACTCGGGCTGGGCAATGCTTCGGACCAAACCCGAAAAAACCCGAACCTAAAATGCCAAACCTGAGCTCGGCTCGGCCCGACCGTCAGGCCTATAATTAAGCCCGAACTCGGCCCGAACAAGCAAAAGCCCGGCTTGGCCCGAGAAGCCTGGCCCAAATCTTACCTGAAGTGCGAAAACAGTAAGCCCGAGCCCAGCCCGGTCCAACGTTGTCGGGCTAAAAAATCAGGCCCAAACTCGGCCCGAAGTACAAGCCCGACCCAGATTTTCAGGCCGGGTCGTCCGGGCTCGGCTGCCCATGCCCAGCTGTACTCCGAACAAAGAAAAACCCTATACATGCACACGCTGCGACTCGGAGCCTTCCCCTTGCGTCGCATATACGGAGTACTTCGTAGTACTCCCTCCGATTTATATTACTTGACACTTACATAGATATATCTAGACACATTTTAATTTTTGATATATCTATTTTATTGGCAAGTAATATGGTCGGAGAAAGTACAAACCTTTAGACGGAAAACCATGGTCGAAAATATAGTACTCCCTCCATCCCGAGATTTGTCAAATTTTGTCTATAAAAAGATATTGCAAGTTTGCCTAAACTTATATATATATTTAGACACTGCTTAGCGTAGACACATTCGAATTTAGATAAACTCTAACATCCTTTTTATGGACAGAGAAAGTACCTCCGACCATAAATAAATATCTTAGATTTGTGTAAATCTAGTGTTTAGATACATCTAGATTTTATTTAAAAAATAAGAGGTCATTTTATGGACCAGAGATAACTAATCTACAAAATATGAGTCTTTTAGAAGAACTAAATTAGCTTTTTGAAAAGCTTATATTTCAGAACGGAGCTAATATAAAATATAGGTATCCACGGCCAATGAAACAATCCAATCTACGGATTATTGTAAAACTGTAGAATACTTCGCCTATAGCATGGACTACGAGGGTTCGCACATGTCTGAATGGGCTGCCGTACATAGAACACGTGGCCCAAATGTGGAGGTCTGTTTCCCTGTTCGTCTATCTCGCTGTTCGTCACAACCTACTACCTCCGTTCTGATTTAGTCTACATTCTAAAAAAAATGAGACAAATTAGTAGTGCATTTATTAGTACTACTTAGATATTTGAACAACCAATCCAAGCTACATTGAAAATAACAACATCCAATAAAAAGAGTAAAATCACCTCGTTTTCAGTGTTGTTGTTGACTAAAATCTAGAATGTAGAGTATTTCAGAACAAATTTTGGGGCTAGAATGTAGACTATTTCAGAACGGAGGGAGTATTCACGACTCAAATCTAGATCTGCTTTGCATCCAAGTCTAGTATTTTTTTCTCTCCTAATACTCATGCTATTTTAAGAGCAGAAATTTGTGAAGGGCTACATATAGACACAGAAGCTTTATCTGACAAGTATCTTGGCCTCCCTGTACTTGTTGGAGCTGATAGAAGCGATTGTTTTAAACACTTTATAGAAAGAATCATCCAACGGATAAATGGCTGGAAGGAGAAACAACTCTCAATTAAAGGGAAGGAAATTTTGTTGAAAGCAATAGCCCAAGCTATACCAGTTTATGCAATGTCTGTGTTCCTTATTCCCAAAGGCGTATGCAAGAGTATGATGGATGCAATAGCAAAATTTTGGTGGGGAGATGATGTTAACAACAATAGAATGCATTGGTTGGCTTGGTGGAAAATATGTTTCCCAAAGAATGAAGGAGGTATGGGATTTAGAGATTTTCACTGTTTTAATCTTTCGATGCTAGCTAAACAGGTCTGGAGATTAATTCAGGAGCCTAATTCCCTATGTGCTCAAGTTCTAAAAGCAAAGTATTACTCTCATGGGATATTCTGAAGGCAGGGCCGAAATCTGGGTCCTCTTTTACTTGGCAAAATCTTGTGGCAGGGATAGCAACCTTTAAAAGAGGCTATATCTGGCGGGTGGGGAATGGGTGGGGAATGGCGAAAATATAAATCTGTGGAATGATCCCTGGATTCAATCAAGTCCAAATAGGAAGGTGATTTCTGCCAGAGGCTCAACGTTGTTAACTAAAGTCTCTGAATTAATCGATCCGACTACAGGCCAGTGGTATGAGGGCTTGGTTAGTTCTATATTCAACGAGGTGGATGTTGGCCGAATTTTGCAAATACCCTTAAACCCCAATGGGTTTTCAGACTTTGTTGGTTGGTCCCTTACTAAGCATGGCTGTTTTACCGTGCGTTCAGCATATCATTGTCAATGGAAACACCAATTTAGTGGGATAGTCTGCGGGTTTGTCCGCACCAGGAACATCGGCTACGAATCCTGTCTGGCGTATCTTATGGAAACTACAAATCCCTGGGAAAGTTAAAATCTTCATTTGGAGGGCCTTGCATGGTATTCTTCCTCTCAAAAGTATCTTAGCCAACAGACATATTGGTTCTAGTGGAGAATGCTCCATATGCCGGACAGGATCAGAAGATGTACTACACCTTTTATTTAAGTGTAACGCTGCTAAGGAAATCGGCAAAGCTTGGGTCCGGCCGAGATTATTGAGGATGCTACATCAATTGATAGATCAGGTTCTGCAGTTCTTGAATATCCGATCGGAGATAATGATAACAATCTTTCGGGGCTATCTATGGTCAATCGGAAGGAGACGATCATGGTGGCGGCTTGGTACCTCCGGTGGATCCGAAGGAGGCGTACTCATAATGAAAATGTGCCACCGACTTATAAATGCAAACTCTCGATCCTCTCCATAACGAGCTCATGCAGGTTCTCGGGCGAGCGGATGTCGGGATAGTAATGCCATATGGACCGGACACCGAAGCGCGAGTTTTGAAACTTAATGTCGATGTCGCTTATCATTTAGATGAGGGAGCGGGAGCAATTGGGGCAGTAATACGAGACTACGAAGGGCGGTTTGTGGCGGCAAAGTCAATCCTATTATTGCATGTGGCGTCGGCAACAATGGCGGAGGCGACTCGCCATGAGAGAAGGCTTATTGCTTGCGAGAATCATTAGGCTGTAATCGTCTTATAGCTGAATCGGATTCCCGGAAACAATAGAAGCTTGCTCGGTGGACAACGTTGGTGGAATGAATGCTCGGCTATTTTCGGCGACTGCGTTGACAAAGTGGCCTCTATTGGTAATGTGGAGTTTAAGTTCGCCCTCGAGAAGCAAATCAAGTTGCACATGAGCTAGCTAGGCATAGTTTTATTACTAAAACATCTTGTACTTGGGACGATGATCCCCCTAGCTTCCTGTTAGACAGGTTGTTAAACGATGTAACCAAAATGTAACCAGATGGCAGCAAGTTTTTGACGCACTCTTTTCCTTACCAGGGTACCTAAGGGGACTGGAATGTTTTTAATGAGGCGGCTTGCTTGCTTAATATATATATCGTTGTTGGCGTTAGAAACCCCCTGGCAGGCAGAGACGGGCAACACAGTAGAGCCGGGAACAACTAGGGCTGCGGCTGGCCCCAGTCCCTCAGAGCGACGGCCCGCAAAGCCTCCTGGTCACACGTCCGATGCTATCGCAAGGGCGTGCCACCTGACCTATACCCGGTCGGGAAGGTGTTGATGATGCCTCGCTTAGTTTCCTGCATGGCATACACGTAAACATTAAATACGAGCCTCGATCGGCTCTCGGGTTATCCCGTGAATCGTCTCAAAGAGCCGATCCACCCATGATTCGAACGAGGTGTCCGAATATATGGTGGTCCCGCTTGATCAAGATAAAGCTAATTAGATCTACGACGATTTAGGGTTTTCACCGCATAATCGGATCATCCTACTCACGATTGGGCCTCGCGCTCGCGCGACGGTGACCGTAAGCCGATCCTAGACAGGGCCTAAAAACCAACACGAGGTTGATCCCCGGAACATCCTTTCTAGGGCTAGCAAACGTCACCCTACACGCCGCTGGATCCTCCAACCCTTTGTAGGGCCTAACTATTGCGGATGTTAAACTAATCCTTGATGAACAAGGAGCAACCGTAACGGATCAGATCTACTAAACTATGATCAAGCGGGGTGCCGCCCCTACACCTAAGATAGGTGTAAGGGCGGCTAGATGGGCAAGGGTTGCATAACGAAAGCATGTAATTCGAAGAACAATGCTAACCCTAACACATCTAAGATAACTACGTTGCTCGCCATCAAAAAGGCTTCAGCACGAGCAACGCATGAACAACGTGGGCAGGCTTGTGCTGCCTAGATCGCAAGATGCGATCTAGGCAGCATGGTGCTTACCGGAGAAACCCTCGAGACGAAGGAGTTGGCGATGCGCCGAGATTTGTTTGTGTTGAACGTTGGTTGTTGTTTATTCCATAAACCCTAGATACATATTTATAGTCCAGAGGACTTTCTAACGTGGGAGATCCCCACCGTGTACGAGACAAACTCTAACTTTTAATCTAGATACAATCTATCGTAATTAAAGATACACGGGCAATCTAGCCCAAATTCTCCGTGCAAGGCCGCTTCGGAGATCTTCCACGTGTAATCTTCCAAGCCCATCTTGATCGCGGCCCACCTCCTCGATTTAGCCAAAATCCGGTGATAACACATGCCCCCCTGGTTTTGGTAATGATAATTTCAAACCACTCGTTTTTCCTCCGAGGGGTCATGTCGTGGCGAGCAGTAACCGTCGCGATATTTCCATCATGACAACTTGCCTTCCCAACTTCTTTGCACGATTTGACAGTTTTTTGGCACCACTTCCTCGAAAACCGTTCGGACATTAAATCCCCACTTCTTTTATCTAACCGTCCCGAGCAGTTCTTCTCCTCATCCCTTCCGCATTAGCACTCCAAAAGCCCTTCTGCGCACCATGTCTTCTTCCTCCTCCGCCTCATCGGGACTTTCTCTCGAGTCCTCTTCTTCCCACGAGCCGACGCCAGAACCGAACCCACAAGAGGTCCATGCGGCCAACACCCGTCGCACCATAGAAGCCGGGGAGGAGCCAGACCATGACTTCTCCATCTGGTCCGAGGACGACAAGTCCTCGACGGACGGGGAGAGCGACCTCTGCTTCCTTGCTGACGGGGAATCGGAGGAGGAGAGCGATGACGATCGCTTCTCCTGGGATGACTTCACCTCCTCCGAGGAGGTGAAGGAGGAGGAAGAGGAGGAGGAGGACGGCGATGACAGCCCCTCCGACGAGCCGCCGGCCAAACGCCACTGCCCCTGGCCAGGGAATCTCAGTGACTACGACAGCGATGACGACGATGATGAGGAGGACGAGGACAACGAAGGTCCCGCCGGTGGCCGCTACGGCGAGCGACGACGAGCCCGCCGGGAGCAGCGCCGACGCCGGCGGCGAGGGTGACGACGAGGGCAGCGACGGCCCGTAGATAGGACCTTTAGCATAGGACTAGCGGTAGTAGACGGGGCAATGTATCCCCTTAGTACTTCCTTTTGAGAGCAATCAGCTCTTCTATGTAAGAAATCTGGTTTATCAATGAAGAAATTCCCCAATTTGATTTTGCCGATTTCCTTTATGCCAAATTAGCCGATTTCCCTTTATGCTGATCCGCCGATAGTCACTCAGCCAATGCTTAATGAGCCGATAGCAACGCATCGGTCTCTCACGATAAATCTCGAGATAGATCCATCCGGACCCCCCAAACTCCCGGTCAAACAGGGTCAAGCCATAATCGTGCAACCCCTAGATCTTGTAAATGTAGATCCAACCGAATGAAATGTTAAACTTAGCGGCAAAACTCCTGAAATAATGTCCAGTCTCCTTATTAACTTTAAATTTCAGACATTCTTCTGCCGCATCCCTCTCTTTCGGATCCTCTTTGCTTTCATGAGAGCCCCAGGATCGTTGCTCGGGTCAACTCAAACGTTGAAGCTGCCACTTCGCAGAACAGGCATCACTTGTCCACAAATTCCCTTGTGATAGTCTGCGAGTGACGTTTATAATCCTGCTCTCGTTTTCTTACGAGCAACCATCTCTCACGATAAATTGAAATGCGTAGCCAACCGATTTCAGCAAAATCGGCTCCTTATAGCAAAGGACCTTCCGTGGCAAGCCGCCCCCGAGCCTCGGTCGGGCGAGAATAGCGGTGAGCCGACCAAGTCGGTCATCCTCGGTTTCCAACTCGTAATGCAAGCATCGGCCGATTCCAACAAAAATCGGTTCTTCGCAGTGAAGAAATTTCAAGGTGAGCTGCCCCCGAGCTTCTCCAACTCACATCTTGCGCCTGGCTGGTCGGATCGGCTCATCATCTTTGGCAGGCCGAAGTAACTTCCGGTGAGGATGCCTTTGAATTTCTGATGCCCTCCAAAACTCTGGACGTAACAACCCCTGGAAGTGACAGCTACCAAGTCACAACCTTGGTCAAGCCTTGGGCAAAAAAAACGTTACAGCTGATTGCTTCGTCATCGGCTGTTCTCCTGGTCTTAGAAGAGATATGCTCCCTTCGTTAGACTCATCCCTACCCTGACTTGCATGTCTATGCTGCCCTTGTCGTTAGTCAGGGTTACGATCCTCAATCCTGCAGTCCTAAGACCAACACATTTTTGAATTTTTTTTTTACGGCCGATTTACGTATCGGCCCCCATACCTCAATACCCATCATCAAAGAATAATCTTGGGCTGCTGGGCACTTGCAAGACATTCCTACTTCATATCCTCGTGTTTTATTCACCTAGGTGCCCCCCCGAGCCGATTCTGTCAAGAGAATTGATGGTATCGGCTCTGTTGGATTACATGTTGAACCCAGGCAAAATGGATGGTGAGGATAATTTTGGCCGATTGCTGGAATCGGCCTCCACGCTGCTTGCTCGATGAAGGTTTTGTGATGTTCCTCCATAAAAAATTTTGGGGCCGATCACCAGGATCAGCCTCGCCACGTTCGTCCATTGACGTTTGCTTTGTTACACGGTCAGGCCGGTGGATAAAACTAGCCTAACCCCGTTCTTTGTCACGTCGATGCGCTCGCAGTCGTCCAAATTGATGCCTGAGAGCGGCTCTTGGCCTGATGTCTCCCAAACGTCCATGCCACCTGTTGAAACCTCGACCGAATCATCTGCGTGGACGACTTCTACTTCATCTCCATCCCATCGTATTAGGCATTGGTGCATCGTGGATGGAATGCAACGATTGGCGTGGATCCAATCTCTCCTTAGTAGGACAGCGTAGGTACTCTTGCTCGTCGACAATAAAGAACGTCGTAGGGACAGTTTTCCTTCCTACGGTCGATCCACATTCGTAACACCTTGTGCGTCGGATGCTTGTTCGTTGAAATCGCTCGGTGTTACATTGGTCTTGATCGGATCCGAGCTGGAGCGTCCCAACCGACGTAGCATGGAGTATGGCATAATGTTAACTCGCCGCCCCGTGTCTACCAACATCTTGTTGACAGAGCTGCCCATTGATGTAACCTCGCAAGTACAGTGGCCTTCGGATGCTCGTAACTTCTTTCTTTCGGCTTCTCAAAGATGACCGGCCGTGGGCCGCAGATCCAATTGCGCCACAGGTGCTTAATATAATCTTGGAGCGCTAAACTCCGTTGGAAGAATGAAGACCATGTTTGTGCCACCGATGTATCATCATCCGCTTTCCTCTCGCTTGGGGCGTCACTCTTTTCTTTGTGGCCGACCTTCTTCGTCCGGGGTTCGCTGAATTTTGGCGGCCGGATCGAGCCGTGCCTTCCTCGCCGTGTGCAGTACAATCTTTCAGCCTTCTTCCAACCCACGCAGACGCTGAACCCTTCGCTTCTGGGAACGGCTGAGCCCATCACGGCACCACCTGGGCCGATGATATTTGTCTTCTTCATCATCGTCCTCTAGTTCCTCGAGATCTTCCATCCGAGCGGACTCAGCATGCTTGTTCCGAGGCGGGAGAGGCCCTAGACGCTTGAACACGGACAGGTTAGCTGCATCCTTCTTCCTTTGTTTGCATTCTCGGCGCTCTCGATTGTTGGCAATCGGCTCATTCCCGAGTCCCGAGCAATGTTTGAAGAAGGGACAGGTCCCAGTGCCTATCCATGTCATCCTGCCCCCTTGACCTCTCTCGAGCGTGACGATTGTACCCGTCGTTGTTTCTATCATGCCGACGGTACCTCCGTCCTCTCGCATCGGACCGACAATTTCTCTCATCATCTACGTCGTAGCGCCGACGTCGGTCGTACTCGCTGCTCATATTTGTTGAGGAGATGTTCGGAGAGTGGACGTTGATATCGCACGCTTCTCACTTCCTCCTCTCGTCGGGTACCGTCTCGTCATTATCTTGGGGCCGGTCGCGCGGATCGGCCTCCACTTTATCCTTGCCACGGGAGTGGCCGCTTCTGCTTCATCTTTGTCATGGCGGCTTGCAAGCCCTGCCATGTTGACACCAAAGGAGAACTCTGGCTGGCATATGGAGTGGCTGAGATCCACCATGTTGACGCCAGACAACGGACGTGAGCTTCTATCGAGCTTGATACCGTGCGGACGGGTCTTCTCAAAGAAGCCGATGAGTTCGGCTTCGGGGGTTGCCTTGATCTCGTCATGTTTCTTCTTGAGCTCATCGTGCAGATCCACGTACTTGACCGGAGTGCCTTCCGCCATCTTGGATGTAGATGGCGATGTGGTGGATGTCGAAGGTTGTCCCACCGGGCGTGCCGAATGTGTTGGCGTCGAAACCCCCCGGCGGGCGAGACGGGCAACACAAGAGAGCCGGGAACAACTAGGGCTGCGGCCGGCCCCGGTCCCTCGCAGCGACGGCCCGCAAAGCCTCCCGGTCACACGTCCGATGCTATCGCAAGGGCGTGCCACCCGACCTATACCCGGTCGAGAAGGTGTTGATGATGCCTCGCTTAGTTTCCCGCATGGCATACACGTAAACATTAAATACGAGCCTCGATCGGCTCTCGAGTTATCTCGTGAATCGGCTCAAAGAGCCGATCCACCCATGATTCGAACGAGGTGTCCGAATATATGGTGGTCCCGCTTGATCAAGATAAAGCTAATTAGATCTACGATGATTTAGGGTTTTCACCGCATAATCGGATCATCCTACTCACGATTGGGCCTCGCGTCGCGCACGGTGACCGTAAGCCGATCCTAGACGAGGCCTAAAAACCAACACGAGGTTGATCCCCGGAACATCCTTTCTAGGGCTAGCAAACGTCACCCTACACGCCGCCGGATCCTTCAACCCTTTGTAGGGCCTAACTATTGCGGATGTTAAACTAATCCTTGATGAACAAGGAGCAACCGTAACGGATCAGATCTACTAAACTATGATCAAGCGGGTGCCGCCCCTACACCTAAGATAGGTGTAAGGGCGGCTAGATGGGCAAGGGTTGCATAACGAAAGCATGTAATTCGAAGAACAATGCTAACCCTAACACATCTAAGATAACTACGTTGCTCGCCATCAAAAAGGCTTCGAGCACGAGCAACGCATGAACAACGTGGGCGAGCTTGGCTGCCTAGATCGCAAGATGCGATCTAGGCAGCATGGTGCTTACCGGAGAAACCCTCGAGACGAAGGAGTTGGCGATGCGCCGAGATTTGTTTGTGTTGAACGTTGGTTGTTGTTTATTCCATAAACCCTAGATACATATTTATAGTCCAGATGGACTTTCTAACGTGGGAGATCCCCACCGTGTACGAGACAAACTCTAACTTTTAATCTAGATACAATCTACTGTAATTAAAGATACACGGGCAATCTAGCCCAAATTCTCCGTGCAAGGCCGCTTCAGAGATCTTCCACGTGTAATCTTCCAAGCCCATCTTGATCGCGGCCCACCTCCTGATTTAGCCAAAATCTGGTGATAACAATCGTTTACTTCAAAAAAAAAAAGATCTGCTTTGCATCCGAACATCTCACGTGCCCACCCGCGTCCACTTTTTACCCTGTCAGGCCCACCAGCTGGTGGCACAAGGACCCTTTGTGGTCCTATTAAACAGAACCACATAGCCTCATCGTCCCCACAGCCAAACCCTATCACCATAATCTCCAATTTGGCCGCCGGCAAGGACCAGCCACCATGGCCCCGAAGCGTTGGTTAAGGAAGAACAACCACGAGACGTGTTCGAGCCGTCGATCGCAGACTCGCCACCGTGCTCACGGCCTTCCGCCTAGCCCCGTCATCGGCCAGGCAACGCGTGAACGTGTCCACGGAAGTGGCGCACACGTTCTAGGGAGGGCGGCGCACCAATGATGTGGGGTGGCGTCCACCTCCCCACGGGGTGCCACCTGAGCCCGGATAGGGTTCTGGTGCTGCATATCCCCGCATATGGCCGCACGCGCCGGAACGAGATCCAACGTTGGTGCGCCCCCCTCCCTACCGGACATGCGCGACGACAACCCTTACGCGGATGGGTCGCACCACTACAACTTATGGTTTGAGTAGGAGCACGACCAGCGGCGGCGCATGAAGTTGTAATCCTGCTTCCTTCTCCCTTAGTTCAGTTTCGTCAGTTATCAGTCCTTAGCAAATAAGCCAAGTTGTGCGAGTCTGTTCGTCAGCTGTTGGCGCTAGCTCTAGCTGTCAGTTAGGATTAATTAGATCTCCTACTTGACCGCGTCGTGGGATGGCACAACATGCTCGGTCATGGAGGAAGCGCAGAGATCGCGGAGGCATCGTGGGATGGCACGACGCACTACTCCACGTTCTCCTGCTTTATAGTTGTTTTCAGTTTGTTTCGTGTACTCTCTGATATAAGAGGAATAACAGAAACAGAAAAGTTGCACGTTTGCACGCAGCACCAAAATCATCGTCTCCGTCTACCTCGAGTTCATCTCTCCTTCTCTCTCGTTTCTGATCGTTGGCAACTACAGCGCACATGTTTCGTGTCGTGGGCGGCGTCACCGACGAACACCAATGGAGGACTCCATCACCTCTTGCTGGCCGGTGAAGGAGGATGTTGTCGAGGACGACACACAATACTTTTAATGAAATAAAGAAGATAGTTGTTTTCGAAGATAGAGAGGTTGCATATTGGAGTAGATCAAACATGTTTAAGTCCCACAATGTATGTACAACTGTCAATGACTATATCATGAAAATGTATTTAATGTGGATCTGGTTTTTGTTACTTTTTCATGAACTTAAACATGCTTGAATTGAGACAAAAGCAAGTGATCTTGTATATGAAAAAGAAAAGTATATAGAAAAAACCTCTTCTTTTGCGAAAGAAACCAGAAAACCCCTTGACTGCAACGATGAGCCACTGTGGCTTCTAGTGTTAAGTGGGTCCAACGCGTTTGTCACGCCGAATTCCGGCCCAGGAGAAAGTGACAATGCTTCCTGTTGAGCCTGCTGACGTAAGCATTTCTATATCTTGCCTCGGTCACCTTCTGACTTCAACATACGGTCCATGACTCAAACTCAGGTCATATCGCATGTCGGCTCTCTCTCCAACTGCCGAAGCAAAGAGCAAGAATCCAAAAGGCCGCCATGAACACGCGCTTCCAAAGAAAAAGTTCAGAGTTTTTCTCGCAGAGCGGGAAGAAGAGGCCAAGCGATTCTGAAGCAGGAGATCCCTTCGTGGCTAAGCAGGTGCTTGCCTAAGTCGATTTCGCTCCCTTTTGTTTATTGCACCAGCACCATGCAGGCTAATTCGCTTCGGCATTCGTGTCGGGAACCTTCGTCTCCTACAGGATGGGTGTTTTAGTTCAAGTAATCGATGGCCTAATCCAAGTTTGCTTCCTCTGCTATGGATTGCTGCTTTGGATCATCGTGCGTTTGGGGGGTTTAAGGAAAAGGGAGTATAAATACGACTTCTCATGCTTGACCTGCATGACCTGATGTGCCTGTTGCAACGCCGAGTCGCCGCGATTGGGAACGAGGGCCACAGAGGAATGCTGCCGCCGCCGGCGGCAGCGGTGTTTTCGGAGCGGGCTCAGGCGGAGGAGAACACGGCCATCGTGTCGGCGCTCGCGCACGTCGTCGCCAGCGGCCGCGGCCCGGCTGGCCCGGCACCGTCGCTGGTCATGCCGTTCCACCTGGGCGTCGGCGCGTCGACGTCGCGACAAGGGACGGAGGAGCAGCAGGGGAGGAAGTACCGGGGCGTGAGGCGGCGGCCGTGGGGCAAGTGGGCGGCGGAGATCCGGGACCCGCAGAAGGCGACGCGGGTGTGGCTCGGCACGTTCGCCACCGCCGAGGACGCGGCGCGCGCCTACGACGCCGCCGCGCTACGCTTCCGCGGGAGCCGCGCCAAGCTCAACTTCCCCGAGGACGCGGCCGCCGCCGCCGCGCGTCGCGCCACGGACGCCGCAACGGCAGCTGCGGCGGCGTCCGCGAGGCCGGCGGCGCTGCTGGAGTCGCAGACGCAGCACGGGGGCGACGCCATGGGCTACCTGGACGGGGCACCGGCGCCGAGCAACGGGATGGGCTGGCACTTTGGCGGCGGCGCGAACGGCCACTTCCTGGGTTCGTGGAGCATCGGGACGTCGCCCACGTCGTCGGGCTCCGACGCGTCGCTCGCGGGGCCCGGGCCCGCCTCCGCTCCTCTGTTCCAGTTCGGATGCGGCTTGAAACAGAGCAGTGACAGTAGTTCGTGCAGGGACTAGGTTTAGCATAAGTATACTCTCTCCGTACATTAATACGTAAGACCTTTTAGCAAGCTACGCTAAAAAGGTTTTATATTAGTGAACAGGGGAAATAACATTTTCTTCAGACGAGAGCACTGAGGTTAGTTGAAGATGACCCATGAGCGAGAGATTGTGGATCTTGGGAGCAATGGCATTCATTAGTAGCAACTAGAGTTGAATATTAGGATTATCATTAGTAGGGAAACGTTCTAGGGATATTAGGTTCTTCGTTTTCGTTAAGGTACTAACTAGCAATGGTACTAGAGCAGTAGAGCCCAAGAATATTCACTTGGTAGCAGCAAAATAAATCACTTGTCATGTAGACTAGTAGTAGCAGTCATTTATTTATATAAAATAATTCTTTGCATGCATAATGGTATATGTTTACTATGACTATGTTTCCCAACTTAGTTTATCTCATTTCCGCTCGGTCTCGCTCGTCGTCCACTTGTAATTCAAAATCCGGGGTCCATTAGGAAACGGGGCATTTCTCTAAATATTTTGTTTACTTAGTCCAAGTTCAGGCTTAAAAGAAACACTCCTCGTTGAAATAACATAGAGCGAAGAACGACCAACTGATTGAGCTGCCGACAGGGCAGGCAGGACATCAAATTCACATGTTTTACCATGATGTCATTGTGTCTCACCAATGCAAATTGTCATTTGTGGTGAAATTGATCTTAGAAAAAAAATCGTGTGTAAGTCATGCATGATAAATATAAATGTAGAAATCACGAATTCTTTTTTGAATAGATGAGTTTCATTTCATCCGCGGCGGGTGTACATTACAGAAGGGTCTGATAGAAAAACAAAATTACAACAAGGTCTTGTAAATTAGCATAGAGCATCGTAAAAGTGGTCACATAATCGTGATCCAATCCTTGCTTCTTGTCGGCGTTAAGCAACCTCCAGGCGCTGCCGCTCCTGCCCAAATCGGGAACAATCCCATTTGGTTGAGCATGAGTTTGAGAGCGCGCATCGAGATTGCAGAAGATCCTCCGATGGAGGAAGACGACGCCCGAGAAGCCATCCATGCCGAGCTTGGTGGGGTCAGCCCTCAGTCCACAGATAGCATCGGAGAAACATCGCCATATCTTTGGTACCGATAAAGGGAGCAAAAACTCTATAAGCTCCCAAGGACGTCGCCACGAACCAGCTAGCACCGAGCAAGATCGTCCTCTCCCTCACCTCCATGGTCGGCCGAGAGGAAGAAGAAAGCTCGAAGATCACCATAAGGGCAATGAAGACACCCATTGCGAAATCTACATAACACCACATCGGTGCCCTCCTTTCTCACGCCACCACGACCGGCCAGAAGGAGCAGCACCTCACGAAGCTCAGGAGAGGAAACAAGGCTCGCACTTGTTGAATGATGTGGTTACCCGGCATACCACTGCATGGTGTAGTATGCAAGTCTGATATAACACCAATGAAACACCGTTCCACTAGTATTATATCGCTCAGAGTGGTACAACAGAAACATATGCGGGTCCAAGGCATGTCTATAGAATTACAACATTGACTCGTTACATAAGATCATCACAGCCTCCTACTTTACAATGAGGTAAAGCTGCAAATAACTCCGGAAGAACGACTCGTACACTAGTCTTATCACGAACTCTATTTGTAGAGTATTTAACTAGCTACGAGAGGCTATGAATAGATTCTAGCTAAATAGGAGCTAAGTTTAGGAAGCTAGTTCCTTTCTATTGCTAATCTAGGTTTCTCCTTGTTGGATGTGGTATCTGACTCCTCTGACATGGTCCTGTCTCTTGAAGTAGTTGTTGACTCCCCGGTCTTCGAGTTGTACTGTAGATCCTCCTTTGATGCCTCCATATCTAAGCAGGGGATTTAAGAGTGGGATGAGTACGAGCGTACTCAACAAGTTCATTATAGGAAAGAGGTGTTTAATGCACTAGCTACGGCATTAGACCAGAAAGTCTAATACCAATGCAGGTTTTCATAACCATTTCTTCAAGAGGTTGCTTTTATTCAGAAGAACTATGTCCGTCGGCCTTCACCGGTTTACTAGAACTTCATGGAGCTCCTTTCCGGCCGCGTTCGCGGTTCCTCAATCCCGAACGAGGAGTGACAGGTCACGGTTCTTTACGCTCCGCAGAGGTGTGTTGCTTTACCCATAAGAGATCTTAACCTTGGTGCCAACCGGGCGTACTCCCCGTCCACACTTCCTTTGGTGTGAGGCCCGGTATAAGGTCTAGCCAATCATGTTCCTCCGCTACCTCGAACACCCACCCTTTTGTAAGATTGTCCTCCCCTATATCCATGATGAGACCGTTCCGGGCATTTATATGCCTTCCCCTATCATCATGGATAGACCGTTCCGGACACCTTACAATCCCTCATAGACCGCAATACCGTGGGGACTTAAGGCTTCCCCGGCCTACCGCTTGTTCTTCGAACGACAAGTGTCTACGGACCGTGCCGTGGGGACTTAAGGCTTCCCCAGCCTACCGCTTGCCGCCGACGGATACAAGTGTCTACGGTAAAGCGCATCCGTTGATGAACGAGAGGTGGAAACACTTTTGACTACTCCGTCCCACTCCGGATCTTATGGTTAACACGGATATTACGGCACAAGAATCATTGGCGACATTTGTTGTTTAATCCTAGATGGATATAAACCCGTGCAATGGAACCTCCACCATATCAACACAATCCATGGTTCCATTGCCCACCACATAGTCATATTCATAGTTATGAAAGTAGTGGTTTTGATTTTTGTGCAATAGTGATAACCATAATACTTTGCAAGTAATTTGATAAAAATACTCAAATGACATGAGCAAGTGATGAACTTGCCTTTCTTGACTGCAAGATTATGCAGGCAAGGTCTTCGGTGCGTAATAACTCCAAATTCTGAAATAGCATCATCGTCCGGTAAGGACGATGTTTAAAAGATTGGCAAGGATGCAATAATGCATAAGTATGATATGCAATCGTTCTAAGCGTGACCTAACCCCGATGATTTAGGATTAGTGAGTGGTAATGATTAGTTACGGGTGTGTTGCACTTTTAGAATGATTTACAAACAAGGTTCTTATTCGGGGTTGTGTTGTTTTAGAATCATAAGCATGTGGTAAAATGAATAGTAACAATCATACACATCAAGGAATAGAGGTTGTGTAATAAGTAAATAGCAGATTGTCAATTTTAAGTCCTATAGTGCATGGTGGATGATTATTTATTATATACTTCAAAAGAATAACTTTTGGAGAACATGTTCTTTAATAAAGAACAAGTATGTTAATTAAGTCTGGTGGGGTTCTATGGTTGATTATGGCTTCATGTAGTTGCTTGGGATAAGTATTAGATGGATCCCAACAAAGTTGGATTCATCAATACCTAGGGCTTGTAAGGTTAAGGTAAGCCTAGGCATCCTAAGCAATTCATTATACTGTGTTGTTGTCAAGGTTGGTTTATTTTGCTAATGATAGCTGGCTAGGGTTTGTAGGTCCTTATAAGCAGGGTTGGTGATGATTCCTTATTTTCTTTAAAGGAATAACTTTTGAAGAACATACTTCTTAAACAATAAGAAGTATATCAATTAGGGTTGAGGTTGTCTTGTACTAGCCATTGAATCTCTAAGTAGGGAATGGCTGGTTCCTAAATAGGATGGTTCATAAGTATCTCACACTAGTATGGTTTAGTGGAACAGGTTATGTAGAGTAAAATAATTGGTATGGTTACTATTAGAGTTCATCACAATAGTGTGATGCTAAATAGGATAAATAAGGATGATGACTTTGGTAGTAGGATCTAGGGTTTACTCTTGGTTGACCCTAATTGATCATTTAGGTTTGATGAACACATGGGGTGCTATTTAGTAGTGATAGGGTTCCCATATTTTATGTGGATTTGAACTAGTATTTAGTTGTTAGATATGGATCTATGTTTACTGGTGAAGTAACATGATCACATGTTACTTAGGTTTAGGTTTGGGAACAATTTAGGGTTCATAAGAAGTAATGGATCTAGGGTCTAAATGGCATTAGGGTTTTAGGATTACACATGAAATGATGAAGTTATCACTTTGTTTCTAATGGAACTAGGGTTTCTTAATTACCCTATAATTATTGGATTAATAACTTCATTAATAAAGTTGAAGTTATTAATAACTTTGAAATAAAATAATATTGGATTTGTCCTTTTATTATTTTTAAAGAATTAATAATTAAGGTAATTATTAATTAGGGTTTAAATCCTTCTATTAAGGATTTAATAAATTTAAGCAAAGGAAAATTAGTTTTATTATTTTCCTGATTTGCTTATTGGTTTTTATTAATTTTAGAAGTTTTTGTTATTTATTGATTTTTAATTAAATCTGGAATTAAAAGTAAAGGTTTAAATAACAAGTGTTAAATAATTAAATTTTTATTAAAAATAAAAATTTCATTTTATATTTTTATTGGATAGAATTCATTTTTAGGATCATTTTGATATCACATTTGGTATTTTTCAGAATTGAAATGAATTTGATTTATTTCTGTAAAGTTGCAGCATTTTGTGAATTTTGAATTTAAACTAAAAATATCTAGAGCTACCCGGCCAGGATACACCCACGATCAATGACTCGGTGGGGTCCTAGCCATGTCACCAGCCACGGTGGCGATGACGTGGCACACCCCACGGTGGCCGGTGACGATAGCGGTGGTCGCCGGCGATTCGGCCACCCACGAGGCCGTGTTCGGTTGCGTTGGAACGAGAACGAGGAGGCGGTCCAAGTGGTGGTGGCGCCGCCACCAAATGGTCGCCGGAGCTTGGCCGGCGGCGAAGCCGAGCGGCAGAGCTCACGGGTTAGCCGACGCGGTGGAGCTACGGCGCCAAATCGAGCGAAGCGAGCACACCAGGAGGTTGAGGAGCTCACCAGGAGGACGTAGGGCGTGACGGCGAGGCTTGGTGTGGCCTGGTTCGCCGGAATCGCCCGCTCCCGTCGTCGGAGAAGATGAGCTCGACGGCGGCGCTACGGATCATCTGGGGTCGATTCCTCCTACAGGCAAAGCAAGTCGAGGGCGGCGGTCTCGATGGTGGTCACGGCGAGGCTCGGGGTGGTCTCTGTCGACGGCGACGGCCGAGGTCTGAGCGTGCTAGGGTTTGCGAAATTGGGGAAAAGGAAGAACAAGAGCAAGGAGGGCTTCGGCCGTGTATTTATAGGGTCAAGGACGATCGTCGGCGGTCGCGCTGTCCATAATGTCGGCCGGGACGTGGCTCAATCGTCGCCGTGTCGACCTCCCGCGCGTCCAGAGACGGAGACGAAGACGACGACGTCTTCTCGTCTATATCCACACGAAGGGGTACGTGGGCGTGTTGGGCTGTGAAGTGCCGCGGGGCCATGGGCTGCTGCTGGGCTGAGATGGTGGGCTTCTCTACGGGCTGCACGACCAGGTAAGCCTGGTAAGTCTTTTTCTCCTCTTTTCTTTTTCTGTTTGATTTTACTGTTTTAAATTTCCTATTTGAATTTCATAATTGAATTCTGTTTATTCTTGCAGATCTTTCATTTGTGAGTTTCATTAAGATCTGGTGCAATGATTATTACACCACTATTTCGTTTGAAACAATTATTTTGTATTGGATTATCTTGCATATTGTTGGCTTATTCAAAATAGCAATTAAACATGAATTATGCTCTCACTTTGATTTCCTTTTTATTATGAATTCCCTTTAATTTATGAATGTAAGAGTTGATACTTTCTTCTCAAGGTATTTCTGAAGTTGTTGTTATATCTTAGTTCCTATTTGTCTAATTAATCACTTGCATGTTATTTTATGTGAGCAATTTCTATTAAGGTTTTGTAGGTTTGTTGATAACCCATATTAAAATTAACATTAGTGTTATGGTCTATTAACACTTTGAAATACCTAGAGTAGATATTACTCTCCTCAAGGTTGGGTCTTAATTAAATAGATAAGTGGTTGATAATTACACTTATGGTTTTAATTATAAGATGTATCACAATGGTTTTTCTCGGGTTTAATAATTGAAGCATAAGACTTTATTAATATGCCACACTAGGGTTCTAGTGGTATTTACCTAATGTCCATTGATTTAATTCTTAATTATGGTCTAGGTTTATAGGGTAATCACCATAGTGATACCATAACTAGGGTTGAGATATAATTTTAGTTTGTATGAATGAGGTGACCCATATTGTATTGGCTAAAGTTTAATCTCCCTATCTATGATAAGGTTACTTGCTTAATACCTTATGTGCTTCTCTAATTACTAAGAATTTGAGAATTGGTTTTATCTTCTACCAATTAACTTCTATTATTTTCCCCAACTTATCATTAAAGTAACTAGAATGATTATGGTTCTTTTTATAGTTAACTTTGGTCACATTGAGGTATGGTTTCTCACTACATAAAGTATAGTGTTTAACTCTAAGGTGCTCTTGGGTTCCTTAATTTAGGAAACATAGATATGGTAGGTTTCTAATTGTGATCACCTGGTGGTTCACAAGTAAAGGTTAGGATATAAGTCTAGGGTTGCTTTACTAATGATCTCCCCATAATTTTATGTGGTGGATGATATTTGTTTATCCTATCAGGGTTTAACTTATCCTCACATATCTCCAAAGCATGATCATACATTATATATGATCATCTTGTTCTTAATATCTTTACTTCAAATTCTTAGGGTTTATGATCATTACACACTTTATAATGATCAAGGTTGGACTTCCTAGAATATCCCTCCTTGAATGGGTTTCTCACTCTCAAGATCAAGTGTTGTCTTGATCAAGTAAATATATACTTTCTTTTATAATTTCTTGAATGGGCATGGTTATGGTTGTCTCAATTATCTTGAGTATAAAACCATGGTTTGAGCTTTTCTTATTTAAGAATGGTTATTCTAGGGTTTATGGGGTACTCCTAATATTTATTTAGGTTTACGAGCCAAAGATTCGAGTTGTCTATCTTAGTTGATTTATTCCACTCCATATTTCACTAAATCATGGATATAGTCTTATTCCATTTGGTATTTGGGTGATCTCACTACTTCAAGGTGGAATGGTTTACCTAATACTTTAATTCAAAGTTTAACATTGATTCTTAAATAGGTAAAGCTGGAATTAGTCTGATTGATCTCTCTCTCATTTGGGAAGGACTTGAATAATACTCTAGGGTTCCTCTTGAAGATGATAATTTGAATACTTGGATGTATATCCAAGGTTTAGCTCAAGGTTTGTTATTGCTTTTCTAATAATTATAATAGAACTCTCACCTCTCTAGGTTTGATGAGTATTAATTATATGGAATAGAGAAATGTATTTCTAGAGTTGATCTTCTTGTCATGATTCCATGTTTTAAGTGGAATCAATACCATAAGGTGTATGGTAGGATCATGGATTAGTTTTAAGATATGGAAAAGATAAGTGAAGAATGGGTTCTCCATTTATTGTTACTTGATTTCCAATTGAATAGATGTTCATATGTTATGGCAAGGAATACTATATTATGATCTTTAATAAGACCAAGTAGTTGATCCTTGATTAATATGTTCTTGTGTTGGTTTTAATTCCCTTTGATCTAACCCCTTAGATCAAATCATCTTTTCCCAAAACAAAGTTTTGGCAAAGTCACATTGAGGTTTATAGCGCTTGACTTGATGAGCTACTTCAATTCCACCAAGGTCAAGTGAAACTTCGATTCTCGTGATTGTTTTATTTTAAAGCGCGAAAATTCCCAGATTTTCTATGCATGAATGCAATGCACACATCTGTTTCCTCTAATTTTGTAACCCCATTACACGGGATATTACGGTCTCTACCCCTTAAACTAAACTTCGTCCTCGAAGTTTGATATCTCTCACGTTTCGGAGTGTGGATCTGACTTGTGCAGACAACTTCTTTTCTCGAACTCCGTGGTGATCTCACTGGATATAATTGAATATATCTCTTGTCCAGATTCTTCCTGGAATCCATTAGAGTTTGTCTCTGAACATTAGCTTCTAACTCCAGTTCTATGATTTTCTTCGGGAATCTAATAATACTTGTCTCTGCGCCATGGCTTCTAACTTTAATTAATTGATTTCTTCCAACTATTATAACCTTGTTTCCTAACTCATTGAAGATTCAATGATTAGGACTTCTTCTTGTCTTGACAGTCTTAATTGAGGACTAATTGGATAACAATCTCCTATTTGATAAAATAGGTCTTTGTTTTCCCTTACTACCAAAACTACAATAATGGTACTAAGTAAGGTGCTTAACATGGAGATGATCATGATGGTTTATTTCCCTAAGAATGGATTAGACTCATTTAGTCCATCCAATCATGGTTTATAATTGATACCTATAACTATTTTGGGTTATTTAGGTTCCATGAAAGGAATCTTTCAAGTTGACTTTAGTTTTGGTATAGTCAATCTCCTTCGGTCTTTGGCCTTCTTGAGCTATATTTTGTCTACGGTATTTCCTTCGTCCAACTTCATTTACCTAATTTTACTTGAGCTATCGAACTGCTGAGTAAATATTACTCACTTTCTTAAGTTACAGTCCACTTCTTACTTCCTCGAGGTATGAACCTCGGCTTCGAGTCCGACTTCCTTCGAAAGTATTGTTCATCAATCTTATGAAAATAAGATCGAACTTCCTCTCGGTTCGGACCTTCTTCTTCTATCTTGCTCAAAGTATTGAGTCATTGTAATCCAACTCAATCTTTACTCTACCCCTTAGAGTTCACTTATGTTCTTCAACTCCTTTTCTTCCAACTATTGGACTGATAATTAGAATATTTGTATAAGTCTAGTTTACGATTTATATTCCTCTATAGTTTTACGAAGAATCTTTGTGGTGTATCCACTCAATCGTGGACATCCAATGTGAATCCTTTGGCTAAATGATTAAAGATCTAGCTATTTGGCTGACAAGATTTTTATTTGTTCACAAACTTTTGTTACAACTAATTAACTCGTGGACTATTTGTATTACCAGCTGATACCGGCTGTGGTTATTATACCAGCTGTGGCTACTTGATATCTAAAAATGGATTCTATTATAGGTTCTGATCAACTGGTCGAGACATCTTCTATTTTATCTCGCGAGTATTGATCCTATACCAATTGTGGTCTTCGATATCAACTATGGTCTTCTTATATCTGCTATGGTTTCATAGATCATCTTCCTTCATTCGAGGGTTTATTTTGCAAGAAAACCACTAGCTGACACTATGAATATAGTATCCTAAGTGATTTCCCATGCGTTCCCTTGTCTGTGTTGATTATGGATCTGCTTCAGCTTCACCATAATCACCAGATTTTCTCACCTTCATGCTTCTTATGTACTAAAGTACTCCTCTGTTGAGGTAAAGCATGAGTTTAGGTTGTACTTCATTCAGAGTATTGTGGTTGCTTCCCACAACTTTGTTTCCTTTATCTGATGAACCTTCTTCTTGTCTTCATAATCTTCCAAAATCGTCACTTCCTCACACGTTTACCATTACCCTCTAGATCTATAGCATCAAGTAAGGACTTGATATTGCAACATGCATTTGCATATCGAAGTCAAACTTCATGCATGGATCTAGTCAAACAATGAAAATCCAATAAAATCCAAGAAGATTCAGCTTTGTGTTTATAATACACACCATCATAAGCCTGAATATAATTGTTGAGTAAGACATCTCTAAACATCAGGCTGAGATGTGTGGTATATAACACCACATAATATAGGTTTATATCGTGATACTTAGCACAAATAGGTGGATTTCTATTATTTGTATCAACATTTATCTTAATTGCACAATTGCAACGAGATAAACTTGAAACAAAGTGGCCTAGGATAGTTTGTGGTTAACCTAATTTTCTTTGGAAGTACTGACTAAATAGTATACCATATATTCGTGCTATTGAGGACTACTTCCTAAGATATAATTAGTTCTACCATGTCTACTCTGAATACCTATCTATTAGGTTATAGCTCCTATACTTCCAAGTGTTTCTATCATAAGCATATGGTCATGATGTGCTTGGCACACTTCCATATTTTTGGTACACAGTTCTTGCACTATTGTTGAACACTGGCTTCTTATTGTTCTCCTCCTAAATGTTTACAATGTTCTATTCCATCACATAATGATTCTCAGGTGAATCATATATGATTAATAACTTTACCATATACGTAATCACATTTTATTCATATCTCTCTTCCTTATCTCCCATGATTGACTCATCATGGTCTATACTACTTCATATTACTTGTTTGTATCACTTACTATCAGTTGTTTCACATGTTTAGATAAATTTTACTTACTCATTACTTGTCTTAACATATACCTTCTATTAGGATATCTTAATTAACTTCATTAATTGATATAATTCCTATTACCAGTCTGGATAACTCTTACTTAATCATCACATATGTTGGTACACATCTTCCAATAGGATATCTTCCTTATGGTTGTATCCTCTCTTTGGACTACCATGTATTGTATACCAACTGTGGTCTACTCATAATTATTTTAGGGTCTTAATGAGTATCCTACATAATTTGAGATTAGCTAGCTAACATTACTTAGGAAAGTGGTAGGAAATGATTGACTCAAGTGTGTCGGGATTATTCTCAAGTGAATATCCATCTCAAGTCATAAAAGATTTGGTTTAGCTAAGACAACTTCCTATAGACACTACCAATCCTATAGGTCTCCTTTAAAGGGTTTTAATCCTAGGGTCAAAGCATTTGCTACGATACCAAGCTGTGGTGACCCGGCATACCACTGCATGGTGTAGTATGCAAGTCCGATATAACACCAATGAAACACCGTTCCACTAGTATTATATCGCTCGAGTGGTACAACGAAACATATGCGGGTCCAAGGCATGTCTATAGAATTACAACATTGACTCTGTTACATAAGATCATCACGACCTCCTACTTTACAATGAGGTAAAGCTGCAAATAACTCCGGAAGAACGACTCGTAGACTAGTCTTATCACGAACTCTATTTGTAGAGTATTTAACTAGCTACGAGAGGCTATGAATAGATTCTAGCTAAATAGGAGCTAGGTTTAGGAAGCTAGTTCCTTTCTATTGCTTAATCTAGGTTTTCTTCATGGTGGGTATGGTATACGACTCTTCCTGACATGGTCCTGTCCCTTGAAGTAGTTGTTGACTCCTCGGTCTTCGAGTTGTGCTGAAGATCCTCCTTCGATGGCCTCCATATCTAAGCGGGGATTTAAGAGTGGGATGAGTACGAGCGTACTCAACAAGTTCATTATAGGAAAGAGGTGTTTAATGCACTAGCTACGGCATTAGACCGAAAGTCTAATACCAATGCGAGGTTTTCATAACCATTTCTTCAAGAGGTTGCTTTTATTCGGAAGAACTATGTCCGTCGGCCTTCACCGGTTTACTAGAACTTCATGGAGCTCCTTTCCGGCCGCGTTCGCGAGTTCCATCATCCCGGAACGGGGAGTGACAGAGTCACGGTTCTTTACACTCTGCGAGAGGTGTGTTGCTTTACCCATAAGAGATCTTAACCTTGGTGCCAACCAGGCGTACATTCCCGTCCACACTTCCTTTGGTGTGAGGCCCGGTATAAGGTCTAGCCAATCATGTTCCTCCGCTACCTCGAACACCCACCCTTTTGTAAGATTGTCCTCCCCTATATCCATGATGAGACCGATTCCGGGCATTCATATGCCTTCCCCTATCATCATGGATAGACCGTTCCGGACACCTTACAATCCCTCATAGACCGCAATACCGTGGGGACTTAAGGCTTCCCCAGCCTACCGCTTGTTCTTCGAACGACAAGTGTCTACGGACTGTGCCGTGGGGACTTAAGGCTTCCCCGACCTACCGCTTGCCGCCGACGGATACAAGTGTCTACGGTAAAGCGCATCCGTTGATGAACGAGAGGTGGAAACACTTTTGACTACTCCGTCCCACTCCGGATCTTATGGTTAACACGGATATTACGGCACAAGAATCACTGGCGACATTTGTTGTTTAATCCTAGATGGATATAAACCCGTGCAATGGAACCTCCACCATATCAACACAATCCATGGTTCCATTGCCCACCACATAGTCATATTCATAGTTATGAAAGTAGTGGTTTTGATTTTTATGCAATAGTGATAACCATAGTACTTTGCAATTAATTTGATAGAAATACTCAAATGACATGAGCAAGTGATGAACTTGCCTTTCTTGACTGCAAGATTATGCAGGCAAGGTCTTCGGTGCGTAATAACTCCAAATTCTGAAATAGCATCATCGTCCGGTAAGGACGATGTTTAAAAGATTGGCAAGGATGCAATAATGCATAAGTATGATATGCAATCGTTCTAAGCGTGACCTAACCCCGATGATTTAGGATTAGTGAGTGGTAATGATTAGTTCTGGGTGTGTTGCACTTTTAGAATGATTTACAAACAAGGTTCTTATTCGGGGTTGTGTTGTTTTAGAATCATAAGCATGTGGTAAAATGAATAGTAACAATCATACACATCAAGGAATAGAGGTTGTGTAATAAGTAAATAGCGAGTTGTCAATTTTAAGTCCTATAGTGCATGGTGGATGATTATTTATTATATACTTCAAAAGAATAACTTTTGGAGAACATGTTCTTTAATAAAGAACAAGTATGTTAATTAGGTTTGGTGGGGTTCTATGGTTGATTATGGCTTCATGTAGTTCGTTGGGATAAGTATTAGATGGATCCCAACAAAGTTGGATTCATCAATACCTAGGGCTTGTAAGGTTAAGGTAAGCCTAGGCATCCTAAGCAATTCATTATACTTGTGTTGTTGTCAAGGTTGGTTTATTTTGCTAATGATAGGCGGCTAGGGTTTGTAGGTCCTTATAAGCGAGGGTTGGTGATGATTCCTTATTTTCTTTAAAAGAATAACTTTTGAAGAACATACTTCTTAAACAATAAGAAGTATATCAATTAGGGTTGAGGTTGTCTTGTACTAGCCATTGAATCTCTAAGTAGGGAATGGTCTGGTTCCTAAATAGGATGGTTCATAAGTATCTCACACTAGTATGGTTTAGTGGAACGAGGTTATGTAGAGTAAAATAATTGGTATGGTTACTATTAGAGTTCATCACAATAGTGTGATGCTAAATAGGATAGATAAGGATGATGACTTTGGTAGTAGGATCTAGGGTTTACTCTTGGTTGACCCTAATTGATCATTTAGGTTTGATGAACACATGGGGTGCTATTTAGTAGTGATAGGGTTCCCATATTTTATGTGGATTTGAACTAGTATTTAGTTGTTAGATATGGATCTATGTTTCTTGGTGAAGTAACATGATCACATGTTACTTAGGTTTAGGTTTGGGAACAATTTAGGGTTCATAAGAAGTAATGGATCTAGGGTCTAAATGGCATTAGGGTTTTAGGATTACACATGAAATGATGAAGTTATCACTTTGTTTCTAATGGAACTAGGGTTTCTTAATTACCCTATAATTATTGGATTAATAACTTCATTAATAAAGTTGAAGTTATTAATAACTTTGAAATAAAATAATATTGGATTTGTCCTTTTATTATTTTTAAAGAATTAATAATTAAGGTAATTATTAATTAGGGTTTAAATCCTTCTATTAAGGATTTAATAAATTTAAGCAAAGGAAAATTAGTTTTATTATTTTCCTGATTTGCTTATTGGTTTTTATTAATTTTAGAAGTTTTTGTTATTTATTGATTTTTAATTAAATGCTGGAATTAAAAGTAAAGGTTTAAATAACAAGTGTTAAATAATTAAATTTTTATTAAAAATAAAAATTTCATTTTATATTTTTATTGGATAGAATTCATTTTTAGGATCATTTTGATATCACATTTGGTATTTTTCAGAATTGAAATGAATTTGATTTATTTCTGTAAAGTTGCAGCATTTTGTGAATTTTGAATTTAAACTAAAAATATCTAGAGCTACCCGGCCAGGATACACCCACGATCAATGACTGGTGGGGTCCTAGCCATGTCACCAGCCACGGTGGCGATGACGTGGCACACCCCACGGTGGCCGGTGACGATAGCGGTGGTCGCCGGCGATTCGGCCACCCACGAGGCCGTGTTCGGTTGCGTTGGAACGAGAACGAGGAGGCGGTCCAAGTGGTGGTGGCGCCGCCACCAAATGGTCGCCGGAGCTTGGCCGGCGGCGAAGCCGAGCGGAGAGCTCACGGGTTAGCCGACGCGGTGGAGCTACGGCGCCTAATCGAGCGAAGCGAGCACACCAGGAGGTTGAGGAGCTCACCAGGAGGACGTAGGGCGTGACGGCGAGGCTTGGTGTGGCCTGGTTCGCCGGAATCGCCCGCTCCCGTCGTCGGAGAAGACGAGCTCGACGGCGGCGCTACGGATCATCTGGGGTCGATTCCTCCTACAGGCAAAGCAAGTCGAGGGCGGCGGTCTCGATGGTGGTCACGGCGAGGCTCGGGGTGGTCTCTGTCGACGGCGACGGCCGAGGTCTGAGCGTGCTAGGGTTTGCGAAATTGGGGAAAAGGAAGAACAAGAGCAAGGAGGGCTTCGGCCGTGTATTTATAGGGTCAAGGACGATCGTCGGCGGTCGCGGCTGTCCATAATGTCGGCCGGGACGTGGCTCAATCGTCGCCGTGTCGACCTCCCGCGCGTCCAGAGACGGAGACGAAGACGACGACGTCTTCTCGTCTATATCCACACGAAGGGGTACGTGGGCGTGTTGGGCTGTGAAGTGCCGCGGGGCCATGGGCTGCTGCTGGAGGCTGAGATGGTGGGCTTCTCTACGGGCTGCACGACCGGGTAAGCCTGGTAAGTCTTTTTCTCCTCTTTTCTTTTTCTGTTTGATTTTCTGTTTTAAATTTCCTATTTGAATTTCATAATTGAATTCTGTTTATTCTTGCAGATCTTTCATTTGTGAGTTTCATTAAGATCTGGTGCAATGATTATTACACCACTATTTCGTTTGAAACAATTATTTTGTATTGGATTATCTTGCATATTGTTGGCTTATTCAAAATAGCAATTAAACATGAATTATGCTCTCACTTTGATTTCCTTTTTATTATGAATTCCCTTTAATTTATGAATGTAAGAGTTGATACTTTCTTCTCAAGGTATTTCGAAGTTGTTGTTATATCTTAGTTCCTATTTGTCTAATTAATCACTTGCATGTTATTTTATGTGAGCAATTTCTATTAAGGTTTTGTAGGTTTGTTGATAACCCATATTAAAATTAACATTAGTGTTATGGTCTATTAACACTTTGAAATACCTAGAGTAGATATTACTCTCCTCAAGGTTGGGTCTTAATTAAATAGATAAGTGGTTGATAATTACACTTATGGTTTTAATTATAAGATGTATCACAATGGTTTTTCTCGGGTTTAATAATTGAAGCATAAGACTTTATTAATATGCCACACTAGGGTTCTAGTGGTATTTACCTAATGTCCATTGATTTAATTCTTAATTATGGTCTAGGTTTATAGGGTAATCACCATAGTGATACCATAACTAGGGTTGAGATATAATTTTAGTTTGTATGAATGAGGTGACCCATATTGTATTGGCTAAAGTTTAATCTCCCTATCTATGATAAGGTTACTTGCTTAATACCTTATGTGCTTCTCTAATTACTAAGAATTTGAGAATTGGTTTTATCTTCTACCAATTAACTTCTATTATTTTCCCCAACTTATCATTAAAGTAACTAGAATGATTATGGTTCTTTTTATAGTTAACTTTGGTCACATTGAGGTATGGTTTCTCACTACATAAAGTATAGTGTTTAACTCTAAGGTGCTCTTGGGTTCCTTAATTTAGGAAACATAGATATGGTAGGTTTCTAATTGTGATCACCTGGTGGTTCACAAGTAAAGGTTAGGATATAAGTCTAGGGTTGCTTTACTAATGATCTCCCCATAATTTTATGTGGTGGATGATATTTGTTTATCCTATCAGGGTTTAACTTATCCTCACATATCTCCAAAGCATGATCATACATTATATATGATCATCTTGTTCTTAATATCTTTACTTCAAATTCTTAGGGTTTATGATCATTACACACTTTATAATGATCAAGGTTGGACTTCCTAGAATATCCCTCCTTGAATGGGTTTCTCACTCTCAAGATCAAGTGTTGTCTTGATCAAGTAAATATATACTTTCTTTTATAATTTCTTGAATGGGCATGGTTATGGTTGTCTCAATTATCTTGAGTATAAAACCATGGTTTGAGCTTTTCTTATTTAAGAATGGTTATTCTAGGGTTTATGGGGTACTCCTAATATTTATTTAGGTTTCTGAGCCAAAGATTCAGTTGTCTATCTTAGTTGATTTATTCCACTCCATATTTCACTAAATCATGGATATAGTCTTATTCCATTTGGTATTTGGGTGATCTCACTACTTCAAGGTGGAATGGTTTACCTAATACTTTAATTCAAAGTTTAACATTGATTCTTAAATAGGTAAAGCTGGAATTAGTCTGATTGATCTCTCTCTCATTTGGGAAGGACTTGAATAATACTCTAGGGTTCCTCTTGAAGATGATAATTTGAATACTTGGATGTATATCCAAGGTTTAGCTCAAGGTTTGTTATTGCTTTTCTAATACTTATAATAGAACTCTCACCTCTCTAGGTTTGATGAGTATTAATTATATGGAATAGAGAAATGTATTTCTAGAGTTGATCTTCTTGTCATGATTCCATGTTTTAAGTGGAATCAATACCATAAGGTGTATGGTAGGATCATGGATTAGTTTTAAGATATGGAAAAGATAAGTGAAGAATGGGTTCTCCATTTATTGTTACTTGATTTCCAATTGAATAGATGTTCATATGTTATGGCAAGGAATACTATATTATGATCTTTAATAAGACCAAGTAGTTGATCCTTGATTAATATGTTCTTGTGTTGGTTTTAATTCCCTTTGATCTAACCCCTTAGATCAAATCATCTTTTCCCAAAACAAAGTTTTGGCAAAGTCACATTGAGGTTTATAGCGCTTGACTTGATGAGCTACTTCAATTCCACCAAGGTCAAGTGAAACTTCAGTTACCGTGACTGTTTTATTTTAAAGCGCGAAAATTCCCCAGATTTTCTATGCATGAATGCAATGCACACATCTGTTTCCTCTAATTTTGTAACCCCATTACCTGGGATATTACAAATGAGCTCCCACCCGCATCGAAAACACCGAAACCTCCCACCTAGGGAGCCTTCAAGTGAGCTGCTCGAACAGGCAACAGGCACCATGCGCAAGCATCGGAGGAGGTAAGCCCTTCAAGCCACGATTTCAAGGTAGCATCACATCAAATCCTTTCCTTCCCTCGCCACCACAGCCATCCGGAGGAGAGAGAAGCAACACCACCGGAACAACATCCCTGCATAGATCTTATTGACAAAGTAGCCAACGATGACATCCCCACCACCCTTAAAGGATGGTGAAGAGGATAACCCTCATCGGTCACTGGATCTGGCATGAGAAATACGGCAAGTTCCTCCTGGCATAGAATTGACTACCGGCATCGCCAGAGAAAGGGGCCTCGCCCATCCTATCGAAAACATAGATTAGCCCCATCATCATAGTTATAATTTCCGGAAAAATTTGAACGCTTAAAATATATGGGTACATTTACAACATAGTTACAATTATGCGAGAAAACAAAAGCTATTGAATTAAGGAGAAAGAACAATGCCAACATTTGAAACTGTGTGCATAAAATAGGCGTGTGTACCGATAAAAACGTTCCTATCTCCTCGCAAGAAAAGAACGCGTCCAAATTGTACCTTTCAGATCAGAAAGGAAAAAAAGAGAGCCAAGCGAATTTGTCATTCGCCGAGATAATCAGGTGACAATGATTTTAACCTTGATCATTTGTTTAGTTGCTTATCGTGCTGTGCCGCACAATCGGCCACCATCTCACCGCTTGGTGTGTTCAATTAAGAGCACGTATGACTAATCATGTCCCTCTCTTATAAGCAAGAACTAATTTTCTTACCGCCTCGATGTGGGACTAAAGAACCCTCAACAGACATAGCTCCTCGGGCCAGGATTCGGAGCTGACCAACGTGAATGGGCTGCCTCTTGGGCTTCCTGGGTTCGTGGAGTATCGTGACATGCCTGACGTCGCTGGGCTCGCACGCGTCTCTCGCAGGGGTCTGGACCCGCCGCAAGCCCCAGCTCCTCCGCAATCCCTATTCCCCGCTCAATGCGGGAGCGAACCGGGGCATCGCAAAGGGCGAGGTGCCATGGGCCGGCCCATTAGCGCTAGCTTTCTGTGTTTCCACCAGTTTCTTCAGGTTTCTTCCCATTTTCTCTGGTTTAGACTTTGAGTTTGTTCAAAATTTATTTCTGTTCAAATTTCAAATTTCGAAATTAGTCAAACTTTGAGTTTGTTCAAAATTTATTTCTGTTCAAATTTCAAATTTTGTTCAGATTTCGAATTTGTTCGGTTAGATTTTTGACTTTTTTATAATTGTTCAAATTTCGAATTTGTTCAAAATTTATTTTTATTCAGATTTTGAAATTGTTAGAATTTGAAATTTGTTCAGATTTCAAAAACATTCGATTTAAAAAAATGTTTCAGAGTTCGACTTTTTTTTATAATTGTTCCAATTTCGAATTTGTTCAAAAAATGTTGAGATTTTGAAATTGTTCGAAATTCAAATTTGTTCAGATTTTAAATATGTTTAAATTTCAAATTTGTTCAGTTAAAAAGGTTCAGATTTCGACTTTGTTCAGAAGAAATCGGAATAGAAAACCAAGTACTGGCTCGCGAGTAAAGTGGGACGGTGGAAGTGAGACTTTGTAACGAATCGCTATCTCTTCTACAGTGAGGGATATCATTACAATCTGGAAGCTCACAAAATATCCTCTATGAATTTGCTCAAACACTACACACGCACTTCTATTTTCCTAGCTAGCTTAGCCAGACCATGTCCATGTGCCACCTGAATCAAAGAAATAATATTCTCACAAGGCAATCAGTTTTATGAGGGCAATTCCACATTGGACCCCTTCATCCAATCCCGGGCAGCCACGCTCGGCCGCATCGAGCGGTCCCCTCCTCCTCACCTCTCATCCACCCGAGGCACGCCTCCTCCCGCTGGCCCCGCGAAAGTCGCCAGGCAACACACCCCTAGTGGCGCGGCGATCGCGGATCTTCCTTGTCTTAGATCTGGAGCACGGCAGCGGCTGCCTGCTTCTTCTTCGACGGTGGTGATGCGGGCTAGCGACGGCTCGCACACCTCGGTGAGCTGCGACGGTAGATGGTGTAGGTGTTCGACAGCTGGCGGCGGCTGTGCGGGTGGGCTTGTTCTGAACCTAGATGGGTTTGGACTGGCCAAACAGTAAACTCCGACCTTCTCTGCACCACCTCGTCGTCTCTGACGTCGGCACATGGAGTTGATCTAGGTTCATCCCCACATCACGAGGAAGCTTTAGGCATCGGCCCCGAGCATGGTAGTGCCGACCTGCTCCTCCGCCAGAGGTGGTTGGCTGGATGAATAAAGGCGGCAGTCCTAGGATTCCTCATGTGCCAAGACAATGATCTTCTTGATGCTTGCCCGCATTAATCTGGTTAGATTGTCGAGTTCCGGAAGGATCCACCGGCGAACTGCCGAACTCCATTAGATGCATCATGCCTGGAGATAGCTGGATCGGATGGGATTCGATCGCGCACCCAATGTTTATTCTGGTGGTTTGGTTTCAGGAAGGAGCGTCGCGAAGCTCTAAAATATGTTACGTTCCACGGTGAAGTAAGAGGCGGAGAATGTCATGGAAACCAAGATTTGAGGACTAGTAATGTTAGTCGAGTCTTTATGGCGATGATGAATTTTCTTCATGATTTGGAACTTGTAGCAGTGATATGCAAGTGGGGGCGACAACATATGACAAGTTTATACTATTACCTTTCAGGGTGAAAATCCAAGCTCTGTCCTAATTGGTTGTGCCCGGCAATAGCTTTATTGGAGGCGTTATTTTTAGAGCGTGGACTTTCTTCAAGATGAAAACCTATGATATATGATTGGGCGACGATGACACTTATTGTTTCCTTTTTGGAGACGTCGCTTTTGGAGAATTTGGACTTCACGTGTTATCTTGGTGTTGTTTATACCGGTGCTACAACAGCTAGATCTTCGTAGCGGGACTTTTCTTTTTTAGCTTTTTTTTTGGTTGTGTTCATCCGGAGTTCCATTAGGGTATTACACAATGTATCCCCTTTATATAAAAAAATCAATTTTCAGAGTACATCTTTGTCCAATGTAGTAGGTTGCAATTTCGGGTCTTTTCATACACGCTTTCATCTCTGCTTTACCCGGTGACCTACATTTGCCCATGAACTTCCAAAAGAGCCAGAGCAACACGTTAATAATGATTCTAGCAACCAAAGAAAGTGCGCACCATGGCACAAACATCTAACCATTTAAGTTGTGTCTTCCTTTTCAAACTAGGTCCCATGCATGTTCTCATCCCGCAGAGTATGTAGAGTGGTAGCCACCCAAGACAATCAGTTTTCGGAGTGCATCTTTGTCCCATGTATTGTCCTGCAATTTCGAGCTTTTCCACACACATTGTCATATTTTTATCCCATGATCTAGATTTGCCCATGAATTCTCAGGCTGCCATAATAACACGTTCATAATGATCCTAGCAACCAAACAAAATGCACAACATGGCTTAAATCGAGTTTGCGACGGGGCATGCCTCCTAGGGCTTGTTTCCCGAAAGCGAAAAATCGGTGCAACCTACCAATCAAGCCCTTTGTGTCACAACATCGCCATCGCTGGGCGCACGGGAACGGGGACGCTCCTTACGCCCACAAGCTTTGATTGCTACATGGTCCAACATGTCATCCATTTTAAAACATCTTCTGCCAAATAGAAGTCACTAAAAAATAATACTCCATTTGTCATGAATTAGATGTCACAATTTTTTCTGGACTCGGCATTTATCTACACATTAAAACACATCTAGACACATCGTATATCTTGACAAATTTACGACACGTAATCTAGGACACATGGAGTAATAAAAGAGATATTCAATCTCATATGTAATAGAAATTCATAAAATAAATAATGATCAAGTGGTCGTCAAGAGCATATGTAATAGGATGTCACAAAAATAAATACTCATAACAATATCGACAAAAGCACATGTAAAAGGGCGAAACCTATTCTCCGCCCAATAGCGCACCGCTGGGCTGCTGGGCTTTGTTGACGCGCATCACTTCATGGGCTATGATTGGTCAAAGAAAAAATAACACGGCATGCGCTGAACAGACGTCAGACTTCATCGCCTTCCACAGACATAGGGTGCGCGTGCGATGGTGCACAGCGAGGAGCGGCCGTCAGGACATAGCCGATCGATCTCTGCATCAGTATTCAGTGATGGCATTTTTTCCGATGATTTTAATCCGTCGGTGAGGATGAGGCTTGCTCGGTTTTCAGGTTTACTCAAATTTGGAGACCAAACTGCAAATAGTAATATATAGGAGATCTTTCCTCCAAAAACTGCAAATGGAGACCAAACTGCAAATAATGTATTTTCTCTCCATCCAAGGCTTGAATTCTCTCTTATTTGTTTACGGGCATAGTTTGGTTTGGCTTTTACCGAAGTGGAGAATGGCGTTATGCCGAAGGGGAGCATACTATTGGTGCAATCGAGCTCTCTCTGGCGGTTGGCGGTGGCGATCTTCCTATCCAGGGCGCTCCGGAGGTCGGGGCCAGAGGTGGACATGGAGGACCTCGTAGTCTACCCTCTAAATAAGCTCGAGGTGTTGGGGGCTACTCTTCCTCTGCAGTTATCATGCGCTGCTCCTCCTTCCGGCCAACCGTGGTGGCCAGTAGATGGAGTTGACTATGCCCTGAGAGCTGCGAATCTGGAGGGGTTCCGGGTTCATTGATGCTCCAGATTGGAGAACGACACATGGTGGCCGCTGAATGCCGCCATGATCTATGGCCTTGCAGGTGCCCTCTTGAGATGTCGTTTTTTGGTATCAGTTCAACCTCCGACATGGAGGCCTTTTCTTGCAGCATCGGTGGCGCTCATCGATCTTGTTACCCCAAGTGCTCTTGTCCCCGGTGGCAGGAAGGGTGTCTGGCGAAGGGGCTTGAGTCGCGGTGGCATAGGTCAAGGACCAGATTGCTTTCCTACTTTGCTTTTTTAGGTCCTTTGTTTTAGAACCTAGGACTGTGTCGTAATTTTGTATATTTTGGGTTCATGTACAAAAAGCTCCGTAACCGCCTAGTCTTAATGTAGAGCGATCTTTCGTGGCCCTTTCCCTTGTTCAAAAAAAAACTCTCTCATATATTGGTCTAAAATCAATGTTGTACTACGGATCCTGCTACTTCCTTTTTCAGAAAATAAGTTACTTAACTTTTTTCTGATACATAGGTATCTACACACTAAAAGCACGTTTAGATACAACTATGCCTAGAAAACGTTGAGTCATTTCTTTTTGAACGGATGGAGTAGTTGTAACCGTACCAACTAGTAATGCAAGATGCTTTCTATGGCTATACCAAACCCAATTTAATCCTGCTCATTCCCCCTCCCAACCAGATTTTCTCTCTCTTTCCTCCTTTCTTCAAGAGTCACGAAGTCTCCCCTCCCCGCTCCTCTCCCCCTCTACGGTGGCCTCGCCAACCAGAGGCGTCGGGGGAGAGGAGGACGACCTTCTGTACAACGTAGTCTAGTAGGTTATAATCTAGCGGTATGTTTGGTGCTATGCCTGTTTGGCGTTTTGTCGTATATATGGAGGATTATTTATTGGGGAAGCCGACAAGCCATTCCTGCTGGGCAGTGGTGGTGACAGCCCGTCCCGTCCAAGATGCTTCGTTGGTTGGAGCCAAAGGTGGGCGTGATTGTCTCTTCCGAGCCTCCTCCTAATACGCTCGATGGAGCTTTGCCTCGACATCTTCTTCCCAGATCTAGCCGCGATGGAAGCGGGCCGAGATCAACGCTCGAGAGATCTAGAGTTCCTGGGTCGTTCACCGAAGCTTCACCCTACGAGTTGCATCAAACAACGACAAGGTTGCTCCGTTGCTTCATTTGGCCAAAGGGGTTAGTTCACGCCTCGGAGCTTGTTGCTTTGATGGATCTTCTTCCTTGAGCCACAACGGAGGATCTTCTTCGACCTCAGCGCGACAACACTCGTCGACCTCACTACAATTGGTCTCGTCCTCTGGTGGCGTTCTCTGCAATTGTTGCTTTGACGTTCAGTCGCCCTAGCAGAGTAGGATTCTACCGCGTTCTTCTTTGTTTTCTCATGCGGTCATTTTTGAAAATTGCGAGGACCATGATATAATTTTCTTTTTTTTCTTTAGGGCCCTTCTTGTAATTTGTACCTACAGCTTGGAACGAAGAAAAAAATAGTGTTCGCGTCTGATCCGGTGAATCCGCAGGTTTGCCGTTGGAAGCTGAATCTTACACGAACAGGACTCCTAAATCCTTTTTCTTTTCAGCAAACACAAGTCAGAACTTGCAAGAACCCGTACGTACGCGATCATGGCTCCCAACTCACAAGATGACGCAAACAAACACGCGTCGATTGTAATCGCGCAGCGACAAAATCCCTGTCGGGCCACCATCCGATCAGCGAACCGACGGTCCAGATCAGCCCGCACTCCGCCTGGACCAAATCAAGTAGAGCCAATCCACCCAACGCAGCACGCGGAGCAAACGTGCCGGGCCCGGACCCCGAAACCGGGTCCCTGTCAGAACCGGCCACCCCACGCGAACCCTACCCTATCCGATTCCGCTCTCTGCTTCCTCCTCGCTCCTCCTATATCAGCCCTCCCCGACGACCTCCGCCAGGCAACCAACCGCGACCCAATCAATCCACCGCAACCGCAGCGACCCAACATCGGCGAGAGAGAGGAGCGGAGGTTTTGCCCATGGATCGGTACCAGAGGGTCGAGAAGCCGCGGGAGGAGGCGGCCATCGGCGCCAACGAGATCCGCATCACCGCGCAGGGCCGCACCCGCAACTACATCACCTACGCGCTCGCCCTGCTCCAGGTAAACGCGCCGCACCTCGCCTTTATCCGCTTGCTCTACGCGAAGGGGAGGAAATCGATTTTGTTTTGTTCGTGTGTGTGTGTATGGCGACTTCCGGCTTATTAGGGTTTAGTGCGGGTTCAGTGCGCTGCCGGCGCGACGGTCGAATCGGGAGGTGTTGGTTAGGTAGGTTGATCTATAGGCGTTGGTTGACTAGTAGTAGTATTCGCTCTGTTATTTCAACTGTTTCAGGCAGGGACCGCTTTCCGCTGCGGCGATTTGTTTATTGCCGGTGTTGGTGGTGGATATGTAGGGTTTGCTTTGAGTTTGAGATGAAACTTTTAGGAATCTACTACTATACCTCGCTATGGCACTGATACTGATCGAGTTCTCAGTTGGGCACTGAGATTTTGTTTTTACTATTAGCTGTTACTGATTCTGTTCCGTATGGGTGTGGATGCATTAGAGGGCAGTAAAATTTAGCAGTCGTAGGTTGCCTTCTGGTTTCGGTTAGTGGGTGTTCAATTATCTAGAGTGTATCTATATCTTTCTAATTAAATCATCTCAACTCTCCGTCCTTAATAGGATGAGGCGACAGAGGAAATTGTGATCAAGGCTATGGGGAGGGCTATCAACAAGACGGTGGCCATCGTAGAGCTTCTCAAGGTAAAACGGGAGTTCCTAACTCCACTTGTCAACACCTGATACACCTTGCAGCTCTGTGTACTTTTACTAATTGTTCATGTGCTATCCCTGAGCAGAGAAGGATTGTTGGGCTCCACCAGAATAACTCCATCGAGTCAATTGATATCACCGACACTTGGGAACCGTTGGAAGAAGGCCTTAACATGTATGCACTTGATGTTTTATTGAACTTATTAAATACTTCTTTTATGTTGGGATTGGCATTGTGTTCTGATGCGATTATATCTTTGTCCTTTTGACAGCCTTGAGACTACTCGCCATGTTTCCTTGATTACCATTACCTTGTCGAAGAAGGAGCTTGATACGTCGTCTCCTGGGTTAGTTGGATCCAGCCTTTCCCCCTATTTCATGTTTTCTGCAGAGTGTTTGTACACATGATTTCCAGTCCTATATACAAGGATCAGATACATGATAGTTTGCAATCCCTTGTTGTTTCAAATATTCTCTGTAGTTTCTCCAACAACATTAGCCTTTTACAAAAAGAATTAAATGCTCCCTTGTTTGTCGTAGTGCTTTTTGAGAATGCAATTTGTCATAGTGATAATCTTTGTGAATAGGTCTCTTATCACAGTGCTAATTCTTTTGGGCTGATTCTTTGTGAATAGGTCTCTTATCACAGTGCTAATTCTTTTGGGCTGATTCTTCTCTTCATGACGTATATTTAACACAGCTCTGAATGTTGCAGTTACCAGCCACCAATACCTGCTGATCAGGTCAGGCCACCAACTGACTTAGATCAGGATGCAGAGGACTTACCAAGTGGCCGTGGAAGAGGACGTGGCCGCCGAGGAAGGGGCAGAGGAAGAGGTAAATATCTGCATGCTCACACTTAATTGAAAAGTTGTCATGTCTGCAAATTATGGATTATTTTGGTTGGTCTTGTTCCTATTTCCTGATTTTCTGTTTTCTTTACATTTGGGCCATTGTAATACAGGATTTAGCAATGGAGGGGCAGAATATGATGATGAGAATGCTGACTTTGAGGGTCCCCGGGGATATCGTGGCAGGGGAGAGGAAGGGGTAGGCGGGGATCCTTTGGGCCTGGAAGGGGTTATGGTGGTGATGGCTATGTAAATGAAGAAGCTGGTGGTTATTATGGTGGGGAGTATAACGCACCTCCTCCGCAAGGATATTATGGTTAGTTCTGTTGAATATAACTCTCTCATCAGTTTATTGATATTATGGTTACTTCTGTTGAATATCACTCTCATCAGTTTAATTTACTTTTCTGTTTCTTGCTTGTTACCTTTTAAAATTCATTATTTGGTATCATTACTGATCTTAGTATTTGAGTACAACAGTTAATGCGTGGGTCAATGAAAATGATTTCTTAGAAAGTACACCCTAGGTTTGTAATAAATATATATATTGTTTTGGGAGTTCAATTTAGGAGTATTTAGGAACAGTGGTAGTATTGATGTTATAAATTGGCATTACCTTGAATTCCTTTCATATTTTGTGACATTGTATGTGGTACCTCACGGATTGTGCTTAATAGCATTTAAGATATTGTAGAACGAAACTTATAATTACTTATCTCATGCAGAAGGTGATAGGGAAAGGGGCCGAGGTCGGGGCAGAGGCCGTGGTCGTGGACGTGGTGGGGGTCGTGGCCGTGGACCTCCTCCTCAAGGACATCCTCAAGAGTAGATTGGCTGGCCCATCAGCTATGGAATGCGACAAGTCATCTTTGCTAGTAGATTAATGCTATCTTCTGTTGTAACTTTATCTGGTTAGGTTTATGTTTAAAGTTGACAGAGGGAACTCCAGTGTGGGGGATGTGGCTAGTTATGATTTTGTAGCTAGGTTTTTCTTCCATTTGTTTTATTATCAGACCTGGTATCATTCCAACTGTGCATTGTAGCATCTTTAATGTGTTAATCGTCAAATCTAGCCCAGAAGATTCTTTTATGATGTTCCACAGTTTTGTTCTAATGTTCTAAATGTGCAACCGTTGCTGAACTAGCTTTCGGTCTGGTGTGTTCATTATTGTGGGCAATAGTGTACTTTAGGAACACAGGTGATTGCTCAAATCTGACCAGTTTTACAAACGGCATTGAGCACGGACATTCAGTGTTGTCACCTGATCCTTACAAAGCAAATCAGGTTAACAAGAAGTAGAGGGACGTATGGTGTGGAGAGTAGGCTTGTCGTGTTTGAGTTGATACCGCAGTCCGCAGCCCCGCTTTTACCTTCTAATCTGAGTTTTGATTTGATTTAACGAAATTTAAAGCATTTTTTGAGAGATTTGGAGGGTTATATCATTAGAGACTAATACCTCCATCCCAAAACTTAAAAGCTTATATTATTTTTAGAAAACTATATCAAATTTGACTAAGCTTTTACCAAAAATCATTAACATGCAAAATAAAAAATTAATACGAGTATCATTAAATAGATAATGAAATATATTTTCGTATTTGTTGATAGATTTTTTTAAAAATTTGGTTAAATTTTACTTGTTTGATATTTTTTAATAAAATATAAGCCTTAAGCTTTGGGATGGAGGTAGTATATTATTGTAAGTGGTTTAACCTTTTCCAAACTTTCATTTTGCACTCCTTTGCCGAAAGATCTACCCAATCCTGTTAGCGAAATTCATTTTTTCCATGTTGTTGCAACACTTTTTTGATGCTTTCCCCTATTTTCACTTCTATTGGAAGTAATTTTGAGAGATTAAGAGGAGTGTTGTTAATTTCTCAAAATAGAAGATTTAATTTTGAGAAATTAAGAGGCCCTAGGTAATGGGTCCCAACCTTTCACCTTTTTCCGGTCTTGCTAAAATACGTGCAACGACCTAATTGAGAGACGTTAAGTTCCATATAACAAGTTTATTTAACATTTTCCACAAAAGTAGACGATAAATTAGAACAAATATCGAAAGAATCAGTCATGTCCAACAGTTCAACCTAAAAATATATTCCCCTCCCTTCTACTCCCTTGTTATTGTCTCTTTCTGAGTCGCCTCTCTTTCTCTTGCCTCCCTCAACGTCTATTTCTTCTCTACATCATTCCCTCGCTTCCACCCCATGAGTACATAAGCAACATAGATGACCTCGTCATGTCTTCATGGTGAATTTATGTCGTGCCAAAGAGCTTGAGGTCAATGGTGGGCTGAGAGGAACATGTGCAGGGTCGTGCAATCCGACGTTGAAAAGAGACATACCCGAAATCGGTGAAAGGGCGGTGCCTTTTGTTGATGTTGCATGTTAGTGATTGTTTGGGAGCTTTTGATGTTCCATATTGTCTTTCATCCCAATTAAGTATGATGATTAAGTATGATGTTTGCTGTGTAGTCATGAGCAACATATTGCAAAGTTGGGTGTATGTTTCAAGGAGATTTTCTCATGTTGCAAAACTGCTTCTTTGTTAGTGGGTATGGTTTTCATGTTGCGACACACTTTGAACATTTTATTGCAAAAGAGTGGGAATTGTGTACCCTTAATTTCTTGCTTACGAAAATATTTCAATGTTGCAATGAATTTGGGTAATTTTTATGGGATTGTATGGAGATATGTTGCAACCAAACAAAAAAGTGCTACATGTGGGTGTTTTATATTTTAGATGATCCATATTCATAGGTCTAATTAAATCGTATGATGGGCAAGACGCACGGTCTTGTCTAGTTGCACTTAGCTGACAGTCTAGGGTGCGCCGCAATAGTAGTGACAGTGAAGTACAAAGAGGCCCATGCTTCTGACTGAGAAAGAAACAAGAAACAATCATGACAATACATGTTTTCCATAGCATTGTAGTGTTCGTCTGCTCTAATAACTAGTACCCGCGATCATCGCGGTGTATTCAATGGTGCTTGGCGTCAATAGCTACAAGGGTTCTCTTCACCTGAGTATGCTGAAGCTCTGGCTCTGCAGCGGGCGGTGTCCCTCGCACGGGAGAAGGGGTTGGACTAGGTATTTGTTGCCACTGACGGCCTTTCTTTGGTCCAACATCTTCAATCATCGATCCTGGATCGCTCGGTGGTGGGCATCCTAGTTGGAGAAATCAGATCCATGGTTGATGTCTTCACGGAGGTCTCCTTTGTCCACGTGAAGCGTAGTCTTAGTGAAGCAACACATTGTTTAGCGAAATCTTATCATTTTTTCCTTTTAGTGAGATTTTTAACTCTATTCCGGATTGCACTCGGGGAATTCTTTGTATTCATGATGTGTGATCAATAAATTGTTGTGTTCTGTCAAAAAACAACTAGCAGTAAATAGAGAACCAACATGTGGTTCGATGGATAGGTGGATCTGCCGGATCAGTTTTTTAGACTTAGTTTTTTGGTGGTGTTCACAAAGGTACGGTGTGAGGCGTCAGTGTGTTTTGCAAAACAATAATTAGTAAATGACAACTTTTGGATTACAATAATAATTATCGCTAAATTACTGGATTTTGGCAAACAACACTACAAGTTTGAAAATCAAAACCGAACAAAGCCATCTAAAGTAATTGGGCTGGTCCAGAAAAAAGTGGCTGGGCCAGACCGGCAAGATCGATATACACCATCCTATGCTCGGTATTCTCCCCGGAAACAAAGAAGCCAGAACCTGCCCCAATTCCTCGAATCCCAGAGGCCAAAACCCTCCTCCTCCCGTCCCCCACCGCCGGCCATCTCCTCCTCCGCCGATGGATCTCTCCACCGTGAACGCGGCGCTCGCCGCCAAGTCCTACCCCGACCTCGCCCCCATCTGCGACGACCTCTTCCTCCAGGTACGCGCGCGCCCCTCTCCTCCGCCCCACCTGCCCGCACAAGGGTTAGCGACGAAATCGCATCCCCAACCCCCCTCCCCTCACGCGTTCCACGAATCGACTCGCAGGTCGCGTCCCAGGGCGCCGCCACCGACGGCTGGCCCTACGCCGTCCACCTACTCGCCCACCTCTACCTCAACGACCTGTATGTGATTTGCTCCCCCCCTACCCCCCTGTTTTTGTTAATTTTCCGCGTCCGGATTTGGGTTCCAACCTAGGGTTTATGTGCCAATGTTGTGCGGAGCAGGAACAGCGCGAGGTTTCTGTGGAAGACGGTGCCTCAGGAGGTGAAGGACGCGCATCCGGAGCTTGCCGCCTTCTGGAAGATTGGCCAGTGCCTCTGGAACCGCGACTACGCAGGCGTCTACACGAGCGCACAGGGGTTCGAGTGGGGCCCTGAGATCGCTGATTTTGTGGCCGCCTTCGTAGGTATTTTGCTTGTGCTTTTTACTGTTGGGAAAATTTGCTACTGGACACCGTTATTTTGCGTCCTTTGCCCAAACACATTAAACTTTCATGTCTTTGCTAAATAACATTATGATTTTCTGGCCATTTGTTGTGACACACCGCACGTCCAATAACGGAAAGGTTGATCATCGTACGTGAATTGATCATCATGACATCATCCTTCGGCTTCGTCTTATGAGCCACGTTCTCGACTCCACTTCCCACGGATCCATCACCCCTGACTCCCTCCCTTCGCCCCCGTCTTCAGGACCCACCCCGCCATCGGGAGGGTTGCAGTCCCGCCGCCAAGGATGGATCCCGATTTAAGTTATTTTGTGCTAGTTCAACTGAATCGTGTTGTGTTATTTTGTGCTAGTTGACCTGAACTTAAGCCAGTCGGACGTGTCTGTTGTTTTGTGGTATTTTCCTGTGATATATTGAACGTGAAATGTCCACGTTTTGTGCCATGGAAGGGTTCATGTGCTATACTGGACGTGCAGTCGTTGCTGATCCATGGAAGGGTTCATGTGCTATACGTGCAGTCGTTGCTGCAGATCCATGGAAGGGTTCAGTTCAACTACTCGCTCGCGGCGGCGCACACGCCGGCGCCAAGCACCAACCGTTGCGCCCTCGTGATCCAGCACAACATAACTGAATGGCAAAAAAAATACGGGGTTCACGTGCGAAGATCAACCTTTCTGTTCTGAGGCGCGCGGTGTGTTATAGCAAATGACCAGAAAATCATAATGGTATTTAGCAAAGGCATGAAAGTTGAGTGTGTCTGGGCAAAGGACACAAAATAACAGTGTCCAGTAACAAATTTTCCCTTCACTGTTTAGCATGGTATATATATGTTTTCTTCGCTAGTTGCATAATGTAGTGTAGCTTGGATTTCTTGTTTCTATAGAGCTGTGGTATTTTTTTATTTTGAGGTGAGGGCGGGGAGATGCAGATGAGTGGGTTGTGTCGATGGAGTATTCATGGAGAAGATTTATCTTTGTAATTTGGCAAGATCCTAGCTGAATATGAATGAGACATTGGTAGTAAAGTCTTGTGCTATTATCATCTGGTTGTTGAAGAAGCTTACAACATATGAGAAAATATTTGGTCCCGTAGGTGTCAGTCACACTGGCTTTATATATTCGTTATATCCACATGGGATTTTAGTGGTGTTTAGATAAGAGATTATTTTTTCGTGCCTAAGTACTGCAGATTTGGACCGTTTGTCTAATAAACAACATGATGCAACAAATGGAAGTAACTACTTTGCTAGTTGTGTAATGCAGTGTAGTTTGGATTGCTTGCTTTGATGGAGTTGTGGGAGCTCTGTTTAGTGGTGGGGATGGGGGGCAGGGAGATAAGTGGGTTATCTTTATGAGTATTCATGGAGAAGATTTATCTGTGCAATCGGACAAGATCCTCACTCAATATGACTCCGACATTGGTAGTAGAGGTTTGTTCTACTATGGTTTGGCTGTTGAAGCTTCCTACACGTATATGAAATATTGGTCCCATAGATGGCTGCAACACCAGGTTTATGTTTCCAATGTATACACATGGTTTTGAACTTTTGATAGTGCTTAGATAAGAGATCTTTTTTGTTTGGTTCCTAAATACCGCAGATTTGGACAGTTTGTCTAATTAACAACGTGATGCAACGAATGGAACACTTCAATGCATTCTTCGTCTGTTTGGAAAGTACAGTTATGCCAGCTACAGTCCTTACGTGGCACTGATGTGGTATTTTTAATTGATATAGAGGTTATATGTTCTTTTATGGATCTTTACGGCAATTACCTGTCCAAAAAAGGTTGACTTCTGAACTTATCACGTGGTTCAAATTTCCCTGTTGCTTGCATTGTCATCTGGTCTTGAAGTTTACTTGGAACTTTGGAAGTAATGTAGCATTGTTTTTGTTTGTGATTACGTTATTGCCTTACTGGTTAACTCAGAATTTGCACTTTTGTTTGCCATATGTAGAAAGCTACAGAAAGAGGATATTCGAGCTGTTGACTTCTTCATATTCCACAATCAGCGTTGCAGATGTGGCTCACTTCATGGGGATGAGCGAGGAGGATGCTACTAACTGATGCGGGGTGGCCTTTGGACACCTACGCCTCAAGACCAACAAGTGCAGCCCCGCCTATCATCGACGCTACACCATGGCCAAGGAGTCCCCCAAGTGGACCAACAACACAAACCCCCACCATATATGTCAAGGTGAACTCCTTCCTCTCGACACTCGACCTCGTCAATACCTTGGATGGAATGCTACCTCATGTCGGTGTGTTACATGTCATTAGGTACAAGAGTCATCGAGGAACCGGAGAGAAGGAACCCCCATGGTGCAAGGAAGAGAGAAGAAGAAGAATGAAGGAAGGAGGGAAGAGGAAGAAGAGGCGAGAGGAGGAAGGCCGGCCGGTCCCAGGGCCGGTCTGACCGGGCTCCTGACCGGACCACCCGGTCACAGGCCTGGTCTGACCGGGCTCCTGACCGGCCTGGCCGGTTTTGACCGGAACGTCGACCGGTGCCATCCGGAAGCAATCCCGGGGCTCCCGAAGCCCCGCCCGGTCACCGTCCGGTCCAGGATCCGGTTTGGACCGGATGGGCCGGTCCCAGACCCGGTCCAACCGGCCCTGTGACCGGATTTCACGGGTTTGACCCCACCAACTTGTACCCGTTCGACCCGAGCTGCCTTGTATGCCTATATAAGCACCCCGGTCGCCCCTTACCTCTTTAGACAAGATTTAGGCTTAGACATGGATTTGAGCTTTGTCTCCCTAGGGTTTCATCCCCTTTGTATCAAGGCTACCCTTGTTGGATGATTGGATTTGGTGTGTGAGATTCTAGTGCTACCCACTCTCTCTCCCACTCCTAGATTCATCTCCCTCACCAATCTCTCCGCTCCGGGATTCTACCTCGCGTCTCTCCCGGGTTGATTCTATTGGCGTGGTCCATCGAGCCACGGGGGTAAGTATCGATTGTATCGGGTTGGTGTGCGTGCGTGAGTTCCTCGTGTTCTTCGTGTTCTTCGCGCTCTCCCTCTCCTTCCCCTTTGGATTTCGGGTCAACCGCGAGATCGGGCCACACACGGGGTCTTAGACCTCATCATATGGTATCAGCAACCTTTGGTTTCCGCGGATTTGACCCCCCACCCATCCAATTCTGTCTCTAAAAAAATTTCCCCAAAAATCCCCAAAAATAGCCCTAATTTGCCTTTTGATGGATCTGCCATTTGGTTGCGTTTTGAGTGGTTTTGGTCCATGGATTCGGTGTTGAGGTGCTTGATCTACTATTTCCCCCACTTTCTAGCCCCCAATTCCATCGTTTTCCTTCGATTTGGGTTGATTTGGACGATTTGGCTCAAGAACACGTGCAGCCGGTTGAGAAATCCGGTCAACCGGGCTGCAGACCGGGCCGGCCGGCGCCAGAGCCGGTCAACCGGGCGCCAACCGGACCAGCCGGTCCACAGTCCGGTCCAACCGGGCCCCCGACCGGGCGCCACCACTTCCACCACCACCACCGACCACCACCACCCCTCTCATCCGCCGGCAAGCTCCGTCACCCCCGCAGACCACCGGTAAACACCTCCGCGGCCCCATAAACACCGCCGCAACCGCAAGAGCATCGACACCACCCACCACCGGCATACCACCGCTACCACCGCCAAGCTAATTTGACCCTTTTCTTCCGCTAACTTGTATTTGCTTGTTCCGGTTTGAGTGCCTTGTTTGTGAAACTAACCCGCAGCTCCGAAGCAAGCGACGACATCCTCGGCACCCCGGACTTGCAACCGTACTCTTGACATCACCGCCATCATCGCAAGTTGTGTGTTCATCACCGCCTAACATCTTAGGTATAACTTGCATTCCCCTTGTAACCCCTCTTCTTTTGCGATCTATCCTATCGAGCATTGCTTATTGAGTGTTGCGAGACATTGCACGTGGCCCCGATTGTGAGGTGTGTGTGTAGTGTGGAGTCAAGCTTCTAAGCAAAACTCGTGTGGCAAGATAGCAAGAGCGAGCTAACGCTAACATAGAGCGTGAAAAAGAAAGCAAAGCACAAAAAGAGTGCAAGTGCCATCATACATACAAAAGAGTGCTAGTGCCACCATAGATACAAAAGAGTGCAAGTGCCACCAAATACAAAAGAGAAAAAGCTTTTAAGCAAAAGAGAGAAAAGAGAAGAGAGGCTACGTGTGAATCTTGTTGTCTCTCCATTTGCAACCAAAGCTTTGCCTCTCCTTGTGTTAGTGTGACACCGAGCACCCTTACATACACTTTTCCGCTCACTTTTTGGTTGCACTAACCCCGCTCATCCCGTGTGTGCGTTCCACATCTTTTCCGTGTTTATAGTGATCATCACTTTGACATTTGAATTTTTGGATTTTACCCACTCTTGACAATACACTTGATTTCGGATTTCGTCTTTTGGCTTTCCACCACACTCACCTACCACCATATTTGCTAGCTTTTGCGTGTCTTTGTGTGAGTGCCCGATACAATTTTTCTAACTCTCGGTTTGTTGGATCACCCCAATCTTGTCATACCACGGTAAGATTGCGAGGTAGTGTTCTTCCACTAAACATACACCATATAGATACCATCGTGCTAACATGGACAGCGAAGATGAGGATACGGAGGACTACATGGAGCACTTCGAGGAGGATGCCTCCTCAAGCACCGCGGATGTGGAGGAACATGTGGAGCTCTACACCGACTATGGCTCCGCGAGCATCGCCAACATGACCGAAATCGAGGAGCTCGACAACGACCATGGCTCCCCAAGCATCACCGACATCTCCGACATCGAGGAGCTCGACAACGACCATGGCTCCCCAAGCATCATCGACATGGACGACATGGTGGAGCACCACCTTGAGGACGACTTCGACGAGCTCTACATCGAGAATGGCTCATCAAGCATGACGACATGGTGGAGCAAGGCCACGCCTACGACATCGACACCATGGCGGAGCCCCACCTAGTCACCTACTTGGCCAATGGAGCTACATATGAAGATAGCGGACCTCCACGATGGCACCATCATATGGATCATCAAGAGCGTCCCCATCATGAGCGTCATCGACACACTTCTCCGAGCTCCACAAGGCGCCACCATGAGAGTGCTTATGCACAAGATCGTCGACTTCAAGCACATCATGTGGAGCATCAAGAGCGTCCCCAACATGATCGTCATCGACACTCTTCTCCAAGCTCCACAAGGCGCTGATGGCGTGTAACTCACACGTTCGTTGGGAACCCCAAGAGGAAGGTATGATGCGCACAACAACAAGTTTTCCCTCAGAAAGAAACCAAGGTTTATCGAACCAGGAGGAGCCAAGAAGCACGTTGAAGGTTGATGGCGGCGGGATGTAGTGCGGCGCAACACCGGGGATTCCAGGCGCCAACGTGGAACCTGCACAACACAACCAAAGTACTTTGCCCCAACGAAACAGAGTGAGGTTGTCAATCTCACCGGCTTGCTGTAACAAAGGATTAACCGTATTGTGTGGAAGATGATTGTTTGCGAGAGAAAACAAGTAAAACAAGTATTGCAGCAGATTTGTATTTCAAGTATTAAAGAATGGACCGGGGTCCACAGTTCACTAGAGGCGTCTCTCCCATAAGATAAAAGCATGTTGGGTGAACAAATTACGATCGGGCAATTGACAAATAGAGAGGGCATAACAATGCACATACATGTCATGATAAATATAGTGAGATTTAATTGGGCATTACGACAAAGTACATAGACCGCCATCCAACCGCATCTATGCCTAAAAAGTCCACCTTCAGGTTATCATCCGAACCCCCTCCAGTATTAAGTTGCTAATCAACAGACAATTGCATTAAGTATGGTGCGTAATGTAATCAATAACTACATCCTCGGACATAGCATCAATGTTTTATTCCTAGTGGCAACAACACAACACAACCTTAGAACTTTCTGTCACTCGTCCCGGTGTCAATGCGAGCATGAACCCACTATCGAGCATAAATACTCCCTCTTGGAGTTAAGAGAAAAAACTTGGCCGAGCCTCTACTAATAACGAGAGAGCATGCAAGATCATAAACAACACATATGTAATAACTTGATAATTAACATAACATGGTATTCTCTATCCATCGGATCCCGACAAACACAACATAGAGTATTACGGATAGATGATCTTGATCATGTTAGGCAGCTCACAAGATCCAACAATGAAGCACAATGAGGAGAAGACAACCATCTAGCTACTGCTATGGACCCATAGTCCAGGGGTGAACTACTCACTCATCACTCCGGAGGCGACCATGGCGGTGTAGAGTCCTCCGGGAGATGAATCCCCTCTCCGGCAGGGTGCCGGAGGAGATCTCCAGAATCCCCCGAGATGGGATCGGCGGCGGCGGCGTCTCTGGAAGGTTTTCCGTATCGTGGTTTTTCGCATCAGGGTTTTCGCGACGGAGGCTTTAAGTAGGCGGAAGGGCAGAGTCGGGGGCTGACGAGGGCCCCACGCCACGGGTCGGCGCGGCCAAGCCCCGGGCCGCGCCGCCCTATGGTGGTGGCCCCTCGTGGCCCCACTTCGTGTGCTCTTCGGTCTTCTGGAAGGTTCGTGGCAAAATAGGAACCTGGGACTTGATTTCGTCCAATTCCGAGAATATTTCGTTACTAGGATTTCTGAAACCAAAAACAGTAGAAAATTGTAAGGGTACATTGCCCCTATGTGTGGTTTTGGTAATTAATGACAACCCCTATGGACTAATGTTTTCATTGAGTTTATATGAAGGAATATTCGATAGGTACTACTTGCTCTCCATGTGTTGGATTCAAGTATGGATGCCATGAAGATAAAGGTATACCTTGTGTATTGGCATCAAGATCATCGGTATGAAGATATATATATATGTGATATGATCAATAAGAAGAAATGAAGATGGAGTTCTTATGTGGAACTCAATATTAGCCATGCTCTATCTTATGTGAGTATGTGAAGATACAAGGTTGAGTTGGGCAAGTTCAAGATGCGCATCTCAAGTGAATCACATGCTTGAAGCTTGCCATCCATTTGGTGATAATGGACTAATGAAGATGTGTATCAATGGAGCTTTCCCATCATAGTGTATGGGGGAGCATTTGTGAGTCTTCACGAAGCAACATTGGTCAAGTGAGGCATTCCGGCTTGAGTGAAGCTTGAAGAGTTATCATCAAGATCAAGCGGGATGCGCAAGGCAAAGGTATGGCCTTGCTAGGTTTTCCTTTTACCGGTCTCAAGGTGGATGTTGGGAGACCGGATTATAGGATAGATAGCCGCACTATTAAGAGGGGCTTTCGGTTGAGTAACTTGATCACATCGTCCTAGGGAGCTCAATCCTTTGCATACTTTGCATATCCTTATTGCTTCTTGGTGTTTCTCTATGTGAGGTTCTTGAGCTTGTTGCTAGCTTTACAACAAGCCCAAGTTCATCGAAAACGGAGTTCGCATGCATCTTCTATTGCGTTTTCGAGGTTGGGTGATTTTACCGGTTATTCATGATATAAGGTTCTATCCTTTTATATTCATGATAAAATCCCCTCCTACAGTTTCTTGTGTTTGCACTTTCTATTGGATAGCATTTGTTGTTATCTTTCCAACAAAATTGGTTTCATGTTAATCGGAGTTCGGGAGCAATAGTTATTAAAGAAAAGGTAAAAGAGAAAAAGAAGAAAAGGGGGGAGGCGGCCGGTTGCCGCCCGGCCTGCCGGACCGCATGCCGGCCCACCCGGTCGACCGGGCGGCCACCGGCCCACGCGCCAGCCTGGCCCAGCTCCCCCTCCGGTCAGACCGGACTTCAACCGGCCCACGCGCCGGCCTCTCCCCCGCGCGGCCCGTGACCGGTCTTGGGCCAGGTCCGCGACCGGCCCAGCCCAGCTGCTCCTCCGGTCCGACCGGAATCCGGACCGGGCCGCCTCCACGCGCCTTGGCCCACGCGGCCTGCTGCTCCCCCCGCGCGCCTGTGGCAAATCGGCCGCCCAGCGCGCTGTGCACCGCTCCCGGTCGGTGGGCCGGTCCGACCGGACAGGCCACCGGCCTCTCCGGCCCAGGATCCGGTCGGCCGGCCTGCTGACCGGCTGGGCGACTTTTTTAGGCGTTTTTTATGCGGTTTCCACCCCGTTTCTTCCCCAACGGTTATTTCTTCTTCCCCCACTATAAATACCTTTCTTCCACCTTGAGACAATAAGTTCTTCCCATTCTCTCACCTCCATTGTTGCTATTTGAAGAACTTGCTCTCCCCCTTGATTCCTCCAACCATTCTTGCTCATATTTGAGGATTTGAGAGAGGAGATCTAGATCTACACTTCCACCAAACCGTTTCTTCTCTAAGTGAGGGAATCTCTTGGGATCTAGATCTTGGAGTCTTTGGTTGACTTTCCCCCTTGTTCTTCCTCTCCAATCTCATCCTAGCATTTGTTGCTTTGGTGGGATTTGAGTGTGAAGGACTTGAACACCTCCGGTGTTCTTGCTTTGCATCATTGCATAGTGTTGAGCTCTCCACCACGATTTGTTCGAGTGAGAGACCGTGAGCTTGTTACTCTTGGAGGGTGACCTCCTAGTTGGCTTGGTGATTGGTGCTCCGGTGATCTCTTCAAGAAGATTGTGAAGAGGCCCGGGCTTCTCCTTCGTGGAGCTTGTGAAGTGGTTGTGGAGCTTGCCATCTCCGGAGCGGAGGAAAAGCTAACCATAAGGAAAGGGCCATTATCCTTCGTGGGTGTGGTTCGGAGAATAGGGTGAGCCTTCGTGGCGCGGGGAATCCTTCGTGGGACCTCCACTCCTCCAAACGTGACGTACCTTGTTGCAAAGCAAGGGAACACGGGAATACATCCTCGTCTCCGCGTGCCTCGGTTATTTCTATACCCGAGCTCTCTTTCCTTGTGATAGCCATCGTGCTTGAAGTACATATATCTTGCTATCACTTGTGCTACATATATCTTGTGCCTATCTTGCTTAGCTCTAGTTGCTATTGTTACACTTAGTTGAGCTTAGCATATTTAGGGTTTGTGCTTGTAAACTAAACGATAGTTTAATTCCGCATTCATACAAGACAAATCCGCAAGAGTTTGTAATTGCCTATTCACCCCCCTCTAGGCGACATCTCGATCTTTCAATTGGTATCGGAGCAAGGTCTCTCCTTGTTTAAGGCTTCACCGCCTTGAGAGTAAAGATGTCGGCTAGTATAGTGCACAATGACACAATTATCTTTAATGGCACAAATTATCTTTTGTGGAGAAATTGCTTGCTTTGTAATCTTCGGACCTTGTGTCCACATATAGAGCAATTTCTAGATGTCGGTTTTTCTCCTCCGATGGATTCTCAAAATCTATCTTTAGAGGATGAGAAAAACTTACATCTTGAAGCTCAAGTATCTAATGAGCTTTTATTCTCCTTGAGACCCGATTTTCGTAGGTTCTTGATATATATAAAGACAAAATCGTCTCATGAGATGTGGATCAAGCTTAAGGAAATGTTTGGTGGATCCACTTCTCAATTGGTCGGTGGTGACTCCGAGGAGCTCTCTTCCCCTTCACGTCATGAAGAGCTCCAAGTTGCTTCCACCTCCGGTCGTGATGAGTTATCATCTTCTTCCACTTCACCAACGTGTAACAAGACACGAGGTAATGATATGGTGAGTGGTGAGGAAAATTGCAATGTTGATATTGTGCTCAATAGTGATGATCCTTCATCTCTATCCCATTGTAATGCTTCTTCTTTGGACTTAAACACATCTAGCATTGAAAATAACCTACATGCTTGTGTTGATAGTCCTTGCATATCATGTGTAAATTGCTTACATAGATCTCATGATGATATGCTTACCTTGTCTTGCTCCCATAATCAAAATACTTATATTTCCTCTAGTTGTTTGTTGACTAACGATGTAGAGGAAACCAAACACTCTATGGATCAAGACACGTTTTCAAATGAGGATTCAAGAATATCTTCGTCTTCATCCTCCGGTATGCACATGTGCCTTATGGCAAATGGATCAAAGGTATCTCCTACTTTGACTCCTAACACATCCTCTAATGATGAGAATGATGATGATGATAATGATGAAGAATATAATACCTTGGTGCATAATATGGCAATAGTATATGCTTCTCTTCATGGTAATAAAGAAGCTCGTGCTAATCTCGAACACTCTATGGATACCTTGAATAAATATAGGGAAACCATAGTGGAGTTGGAGTCCCATGTTGAAAATGAGGAAATGAGATTCACTCTCCTCAAGCATGAGCTAAAAGATGAGAAGCACACTAATTTTATGCTTACACAAAAAATTGAATCCTATATGCATGAAAATGAGAAAACTATTGTTGATGCTTGTGCTACTAAGTCTAATTCTTGTGAAGCATCTACCTTAAAGGAGAATGTTGAGTTGAGGGCTCAACTTGAGTTGCTAACTAGCAACTATAGGGAATTGGAAGAAAGTCATAAAAAGCTCTCAATCTCTCATGATGATCTTCTAATTTCCTATGATGGGCTAAAGTTAGCTCATGAGGCAAGTATCACTAAGGTAACATCTTGTGAGCCTCATATGGATGTTAGCACAATCTCTACTACAAATTTTATATTGCCATGTGCTAGTCCTTGTAATCCATCTAGTCAAACTAGTGATACACCTTGTGTTGGATTACTCACTTTGCCTTGTTGCTCCAACAATGAAGCTTCTACTTCCTCTAGTACTTGTATTTCTACTAACCATGTAGAGGAAATAAAAGAGCTCGAGGCCCAAGTCCTTTCTTTGAAGAAAGACTTAGAAAAGCATCATGAAGGGAAATCCGCACTTGACAAGATGCTAAGTGTGCAACAATCTCCCAATGACAAGAGTGGACTTGGATTCAACTCCAATAACAAGAACAAGTCCAAGAGCAAGAGCAACAAGAAGAAGGGCCAAGACAAAGTCAATGATCCGGCCAAGTTGGTTTGCTTCAAGTGCAAGGTTGAAGGGCATCATGTTAGATCATGCCCATTGAAGAAGAAGAAGCACTTGAGTGATAAACAACAAGGGAAACGGCCACAAGGTCAAGGTCAAGCTCATGCTCGACCTCAAGTTGAAGATAGGCCACTTCCCAAGAAGAATCAAGATATTGTTCCCCAAGAGAAGAAATCAATAAAGAAGAGAAAGGGGAACACTTGCTACTTATGCCGTGAGAAGGGGCACTTTGCTTCTTCTTGCTTAGGTGCTACCTTATCTAACCCTATAATTGTTGATAATGATTATTCTCTAGGGAAGGATAAGGATGGCAATGTGTTTGCCAAGTTTGTTGGAACTCAAAGTGGTTTCAAGAAAAGAACCATTTGGGTTGCCAAGCCTATTGTGACTAATCTCTTAGGACCCAACTTGGTTGGGGACCAACAATCTCAAACTTGATCAATAGGTGCATGTGGAGGGCATTGGAGATTTGGATACTTCATGAAGAATTAAGGGATCTTCATATATTGTATTTTTACCAAGCCAAGTCGTATGGATTATCATCTATATCTTATATCCAATGTTCCTCTTTGCGATAACTTATACTTCAACTCTTCATGTTTATTGTAAGTTACTTGCCCCTTTGCATGTTTGGTTTTGTACCAAATATGTGTATGTATGTGTTGTGTCTTACTTGCTTATCTTGTGTATTCAAGTATGTTTGTTTGACTCATCATATACTTATGTATTGTTTTGAGCCTAATGCATCTTGATGATATCTTATTTGGCTTTCTTTGAGTGATTAATGGAGCATCCCATTTTGGGGGAGTGTTATGCTTTGTGCATCTCTCTTTCTATAAAATGTGTGTATATGGGTAGCACCACTTAGTGTTGATATTGCACGATTATCTAGTCACTATGTGGTATGTCATACTCATGAGAAATTCAAATTCTAAATGTCCATTAATCATCTCTAATCGAATTTTAGTTGCCTCTTGTTTTAGAAGAAATGACTTATCACATTATGGGGGAGTAATATGTTTTGTACATATCACAAGCCTAGAAAATGTGAACATATGAGGTTATGCCACTTAGAGTTGATGCTCTTAATTATCTTGTTCCTAGGTGGCATGTTTGCTCAAACAAGCTCCACTTCTATTGAAAAGTTTCTATTGGCTCATCTTATGGATTCTTGTTTGAGTAAGAAATTCTTGGTACGGTTTTTCCTCAAATACATATCTCTATATCTTATTTGGGACACCGCTTGCTTCAAGTTATTCTAATCATTGCCGTGCGTGATTGTTTGACTAGTTGAAGCTATCAAGAATCTTCATCCGTGCATAGTGCTTAATTCTATATACTTATCCTATGCCTTTTATTGTGAAGTTGATCCTTACTACCATTGTCATTTCACCACCGGAAATTATTTCCAATATACTCATTGTCTTTGACAATTGATAACCTTGTATGTGGTTGAATTCATGGATCATCTTCACCTTGGATTGCTTCTTATTTAATTATTTTATTTCCAAGAAATCTTTGTTGCTCCCATTTGTCTTCCTTGTCCCTTTGAAAAATCTTTTGATAAATTCTCTTAATTCATATCAAGTGTTTGTTTTGGAAGACAAACCTTTTCCTTACGGTACATTGTGACATTGTGAAAAGTGTAGAGGGTTTGGTTTATTTGTTTGAACCTTGCTCTTTTGGGAGTTTTGCTATCTCATTCCCTCTTACATGTTTTTAATTGGTGAATGAGATAAATCTTTGAGCATGTTTGCTTTATTACATCCTTTATGCTCAATGGTCTCTTCTTAGTTCACTTGTTGAACTTTGTTGAACAAATCTTTTGTGATTTGCGTCTTTGATATATTTTGGACAACAAATTTGCTTGTTCACACCTTTATGCCTCCTTCAATTCATTTGGTGTTTTGTCCAAAATATATCTTTCTTGGATCTTTAAAAGTCTTTGTGCGTGCTTATATGTAATTTATTTATATCTATAGCATGCTTTATTTCTTCGATCCATTATATAGGGTATACTCCATCAAATCCTAAACGGCTAAGATGTGCATGAAATTCAAATTTCATCTATAAATATGCACATATTGATATGGAGTGTATCCTATGTATTGTGGTTAGTCTAACCATTTTTGGACCCAATAAGTTTGGGGACCAAGATGTACTTGAATGTTGTTTTAGGTACATTGGAGATGCAATGGAGGCTTGTCTCATCTATAAGGAAGGTGTTGTCACCATATGAAAATTGGAGTCAAGCTAGGATGATCGATGAACTCTTATCTACTACATCATGCCATTGGTATCTCGGTAACAAGTATCTTATTCATGCATACTCATATAGCATCCAACCTCTTGTAGGTTGCATCTTGGCATGAAATTCTTTATTTCGAAAATATTGCGATTCTTGAAAAATCCTTTTGAAGAAAACTTCTTATTGTACATTTGAGTAATTTGAGAAGATGCATATGATAGGAATATATATATATATCATGTTTATGATTCACCTATCTCAAATATGCCCTCTAGCAATTTATTGCATATCAATTCCTCAAAGAGCTCTTATGTGCAATATTGATGAAATTGCGAAATAAATCCATATTTATGATACTTGTTGCCTTTCTCAAAACACTCCAACTAGCTTTACTTCCCTTATTGTTAGTTGTGATGTTTTTGAGATTTAACTTGGTTGAAGCTCATTCATATACCATAAGTGAAAGTTGGAGCCATAGGCTATATATGCTTTTTAAGCAAACATCCTTGGTATATTTTATGACTTCATCTTGGATATCATGTCTTATTTATTTTTGTTAACCTCTTGTGTGTGCATGTTTCTTTATGAATCACTATGTCCACTTTAGAAACTTATATACATGAGAGCGTTAATCCATCAACTCGATATCCTTGTTCCTTGCCAACCATCTTTTACCCTTTTGCTTTTAGTGGTGTTGGTAAAGAACATTTATGAGTGCTTGGTTTACTTGTTTTTCTTCATGCACTCATATCTCGTAATTGTTGGACTCAAGTTATTCTTGATAAGCATACTCTCTTTATCTTAGTTGTGTTCTAAAAGATATATAGGAAGTGAGGATTCCATGTTCGTGCATATTGTATTCAAATGCAAACATTATCAATTGTGCACGAACCTTGGGGAGCTTTCTTATTTTTAGAAGCACTATATCTCTCTTCTCATGATATCCTTGTTTGTCCAATTGGATCTTTGATTGCTTGCTTTACTTGTTGAAGCTCATTTCACCATGTTATCTTTTTGCAATCTTTGATCCTCAATATAGTTTGACTTCCTTCAAGTATTCATCATTGGATATGTGCACTTGATTCCACTCAAATTATGAGAAGTGCACACTTTGGGGAGGAACTCACATTATATTGGCCTTCTAAATTTTTCACCCATTTTGACAATCGATGCCAATGGGGGAGAAGTTTAGAGGGTTTAAGGGAATGGTTTTATACTTAAGCTTGGTTTGTGCTTAAGTGTTTTGCCTCTCATGCATTCCATATTTATATGTCTTGCATGGTTGTATATATATAGTGGAAAATATCCCAAAGGTTAATCTTGACAATGTATGCAATGAATTCATGTTCATCACACGTGCATACATTGTGGGGGAGTTTTCTCTATATATATTGGTTCTACTCACATCCATTGCATTTGTTGTAGTTGTGTGAGTAGAGCCGGTTTTGATATGGACTAGTTGCTTTGTGTTACTTGACCATATCAAATACAACCTCTTGTATACAACTTATTCTCGGATAAGTTGCGTACTTGTCACTAATATTTATTATATAAACCCTCTTATTGTGGTTGTCATCAATTACCAAAATGGGGGAGATTGTAAGGGTACATTGCCCCTATGTGTGGTTTTGGTAATTAATGACAACCCCTATGGACTAATGTTTTCATTGAGTTTATATGAAGGAATATTCGATAGGTACTACTTGCTCTCCATGTGTTGGATTCAAGTATGGATGCCATGAAGATAAAGGTATACCTTGTGTATTGGCATCAAGATCATCGGTATGAAGATATATATATGTGATATGATCAATAAGAAGAAATGAAGATGGAGTTCTTATGTGGAACTCAATATTAGCCATGCTCTATCTTATGTGAGTATGTGAAGATACAAGGTTGAGTTGGGCAAGTTCAAGATGAGCATCTCAAGTGAATCACATGCTTGAAGCTTGCCATCCATTTGGTGATAATGGACTAATGAAGATGTGTATCAATGGAGCTTTCCCATCATAGTGTATGGGGGAGCATTTGTGAGTCTTCACGAAGCAACATTGGTCAAGTGAGGCATTCCGGCTTGAGTGAAGCTTGAAGAGTTATCATCAAGATCAAGCGGGATGCGCAAGGCAAAGGTATGGCCTTGCTAGGTTTTCCTTTTACCGGTCTCAAGGTGGATGTTGGGAGACCAGATTATAGGATAGATAGCCGCACTATTAAGAGGGGCTTTCGGTTGAGTAACTTGATCACATCGTCCTAGGGAGCTCAATCCTTTGCATACTTTGCATATCCTTATTGCTTCTTGGTGTTTCTCTATGTGAGGTTCTTGAGCTTGTTGCTAGCTTTACAACAAGTCCAAGTTCATCGAAAACGGAGTTCGCATGCATCTTCTATTGCGTTTTCGAGGTTGGGTGATTTTACCGGTTATTCATGATATAAGGTTCTATCCTTTTATATTCATGATAAAATCCCCTCCTACGAGTTTCTTGTGTTTGCACTTTCTATTGGATAGCATTTGTTGTTATCTTTCCAAAAAAATTGGTTTCATGTTAATCGGAGTTCGGGAGCAATAGTTATTAAAGAAAAGGTAAAAGAGAAAAAGAAAAAGAAAAAGAAAAGAAAAAAGGGGGGAGGCGGCCGGTTGCCGCCCGGCCTGCCGGACCGCATGCCGGCCCACCCGGTCGAACGGGCGGCCACCGGCCCACGCGCCAGCCTGGCCCAGCTCCCCCTCCGGTCAGACCGGACTTCAACCGGCCCACGCGCCGGCCTCTCCCCCGCGCGGCCCGTGACCGGTCTTGGGCCAGGTCCGCGACCGGCCCAGCCAGCTGCTCCTCCGGTCCGACCGGAATCCGGACCGGGCCGCCTCCACGCGCCTTGGCCCACGCGGCCTGCTGCTCCCCCCGCGCGCCTGTGGCAAATCGGCCGCCCAGCGCGCTGTGCACCGCTCCCGGTCGGTGGGCCGGTCCGACCGGACGAGCCACCGGCCTCTCCGGCCCAGGATCCGGTCGGCCGGCCTGCTGACCGGCTGGGCGACTTTTTTAGGCGTTTTTTATGCGGTTTCCACCCCGTTTCTTCCCCAACGGTTATTTCTTCTTTCCCCACTATAAATACCTTTCTTCCACCTTGAGACAATAAGTTCTTCCCATTCTCTCACCTCCATTATTGCTATTTGAAGAACTTGCTCTCCCCCTTGATTCCTCCAACCATTCTTGCTCATATTTGAGGATTTGAGAGAGGAGATCTAGATCTACACTTCCACCAAACCGTTTCTTCTCTAAGTGAGGGAATCTCTTGGGATCTAGATCTTGGAGTCTTTGGTTGACTTTCCCCCTTGTTCTTCCTCTCCAATCTCATCCTAGCATTCGTTGCTTTGGTGGGATTTGAGTGTGAAGGACTTGAACACCTCCGGTGTTCTTGCTTTGCATCATTGCATAGTGTTGAGCTCTCCACCACGATTTGTTCGAGTGAGAGACCGTGAGCTTGTTACTCTTGGAGGGTGACCTCCTAGTTGGCTTGGTGATTGGTGCTCCGGTGATCTCTTCAAGAAGATTGTGAAGAGGCCCGGGCTTCTCCTTCGTGGAGCTTGTGAAGTGGTTGTGGAGCTTGCCATCTCCGGAGCGGAGGAAAAGCTAACCATAAGGAAAGGGCCATTATCCTTCGTGGGTGTGGTTCGGAGAATAGGGTGAGCCTTCGTGGCGCGGGGAATCCTTCGTGGGACCTCCACTCCTCCAAACGTGACGTACCTTGTTGCAAAGCAAGGGAACACGGGAATACATCCTCGTCTCCGCGTGCCTCGGTTATTTCTATACCCGAGCTCTCTTTCCTTGTGATAGCCATCGTGCTTGAAGTACATATATCTTGCTATCACTTGTGCTACATATATCTTGTGCCTATCTTGCTTAGCTCTAGTTGCTATTGTTACACTTAGTTGAGCTTAGCATATTTAGGGTTTGTGCTTGTAAACTAAACGATAGTTTAATTCCGCATTCATACAAGACAAATCCGCAAGAGTTTGTAATTGCCTATTCACCCCCCCCTCTAGGCGACATCTCGATCTTTCAAAAACAGCAACTGGCACTTCGGCATCTTGTTAATAGGTTAGTTCCAGAAAATGCACGAATATGACATAAAGTGTGCATATAACATGTAGGAATCATCAATAATATGGCATGGAACATAAGAAATTATCGATACGTCGGAGACGTATCAGCATCCCCAAGCTTAGTTATGCTCGTCCCGAGCAAGTAAAACGATAACAAAGATAATTTCTGAAGTGACATGCCATCATAACCTTGATCATACTATTTGTAAACATATGTAATGAATGCAGCGATCAAAACAATGGTAATGACATGAGTAAACAAGTGAATCATAAAGCAAAGACTTTTCATGAATATTACTTCAAGACAAGCATCAATAAGTCTTGCATAAGAGTTAACTCATAAAGCAATAAATCAAAGTAAAGGCATTGAAGCAACACAAAGGAAGATTAAGTTTCAGCGGTTGCTTTCAACTTGTAACATGTATATCTCATGGATAATTGTCAACATTGAGTAATATAACAAGTGCAATATGCAAGTATGTAGGAATCAATGCACAGTTCACACAAGTGTTTGCTTCTTGAGGTGGAGAGAGATAGGTGAACTCGACTCAACATAAAAGTAAAAAAGAATGGTCCTTCAAAGAGGAAAGCATTGATTGCTATATTTGTGCTAGAGCTTTTATTTTGAAAACATGAAACAATTTTGTCAACGGTAGTAATAAAGCATATGAGTTATGAAAATTATATCTTACAAGTTGCAAGCCTCATGCATAGTATACTAATAGTGCCCGCACCTTGTCCTAATTAGCTTGGACTACCGGATCTTTGCAATGCACATGTTTTAACCAAGTGTCACAATGGGGTACCTCCATGCCGCTCGTACAAAGGTCTAAGGAGAAAGCTCGCATTTTGGATTTCTCGCTTTTGATTATTCTCAACTTAGACATCCATACCGGGACAACATGGACAACGGATAATGGACTCCTCTTTAATGCATAAGCATGTGACAACAATTATTATTCTCATATGAGATTGAGGATATATGTCCAAAACTGAAACTTCCACCATGAATCATGGCTTTAGTTAGCGGCCCAATGTTCTTCTCTAACAATATGCATGCTCCAACCATTAAGGTGGTAGATCTCTCTTACTTCGGACAAGACGGACATGCATAGCAACTCACATGATATTCAACAAAGAATAGTTGATGGCGTCCCCGAAACATGGTTATCGCACAACAAGCAACTTAATAAGAGATAAAGTGCATAAGTACATATTCAATACCACAATAGTTTTTAAGCTATTTGTCCCATGAGCTATATATTGCAAAGGTGAATGATGGAATTTTAAAGGTAGCACTCAAGCAATTTACTTTGGAATGGCGGATAAATACCATGTAGTAGGTAGGTATGGTGGACACAAATGGCATAGTGGTTGGCTCAAGTATTTTGGATGCATGAGAAGTAGTCCCTCTCGATACAAGGTTTAGGCTAGCAAGGTTATTTGAAACAAACACAAGGATGAACGGTGCAGCAAAACTCACATAAAAGACATATTGTAAACATTATAAGACTCTACACCGTCTTCCTTGTTGTTCAAAACTCAATACTAGATATTATCTAGACTCTAGAGAAACCAAATATGCAAACCAAATTAGCAAGCTCTAAGTGTTTCTTCATTAATGGGTGCAAAGTATATGATGCAAGAGCTTAAACATGAGCACAACAATTGCCAAGTATCAAATTATTCAAGACATTTTAGAATTACTACATGTAGTATTTTCTAATTCCAACCATATAACAATTTAACGAAGAAGAAACTTCACCATGAATACTATGAGTAGAACCTAAGGACATACTTGTCCATATGCTACAGCGGAGCGTGTCTCTTTCCCACAAAGTGAATGCTAGGATCCATTTGATTCAAACAAAACAAAAACAAAAACAAACCGACGCTCCAAGCAAAGTGCATAAGATGTGACGGAATAAAAATATAGTTTCAGGGGAGGAACTCGATAATGTTGTCGATGAAGAAGGGGATGCCTTGGGCATCCCCAAGCTTAGACGCTTGAGTCTTCTTAGAATATGCAGGGGTGAACCACCGGGGCATCCCCAAGCTTAGAGCTTTCACTCTCCTTGATCATATTGCATCATACTCCTCTCTTGATCCTTGAAAACTTCCTCCACACCAAACTCGAAACAACTCATTAGAGGGTTAGTGCATGATAAAAATTCACATGTTCAGAGGTGACACAATCATTCTTAACACTTCTGGACATTGCATAAAGCTACTGGACATTAATGGATCAAAGAAATTCATCCAACATAGCAAAAGAGGCAATGCGAAACAAAAGGCAGAATCTGTCAAAACAGAACAGTCCGTAAAGATGGATTTTATTAGACCACCAGACTTGCTCAAATGAAAATTCCCAAATTGAATGAAAGTTGCGTACATATCTGAGGATCATGCACGTAAATTGGCTTAATTTTCTGAGCTACCTACAGGGAGATAGACCCAGATTCGTGACAAGCAAAGAAATCTGGAACTGCGCAGTAATCCAAATCTAGTACTTACTTTACTATCAAAGACTTTACTTGGCACAACAAAACTCAAAAATAAGATAAGGAGAGGTTGCTACAGTAGTAAACAACTTCCAAGACACAAATATAAAACAAAAATACTGTAGTAAAAACATGGGTTGTCTCCCATAAGCGCTTTTCTTTAACGCCTTTCAGCTAGGCGCGGAAAGTGTATATCAAGTATTATCAAAGGATGGAGCATTGATGTCATAAGCTCCCCCATTTGTAGTGGTACTAAGGGCTTTGTCAATTTTAGGCCTATAATAATATTTCTTTGGTTTAGGCACTTTAGAGGCATACATAAACTTTTGCTCCTTTCCCACATAAGCTTTCTCTCTAAGCTGTAAAGATGAAAAGGTTGAACTCAAGGTTCCCATAGCTTTTTCAAGTTCGCCAATCCTATTAATTTGATTATCATAGTCAACACAAGTTCCTAGGACACTAATTCTTTCATCAATTCCTTCTAAGGATTTATCAAGTTTATCAGTTTTAACAAGTAACATCTCCAACTTAGTTTCAACACTAAAATTTTTCTCTATGGTTTCCAATTTTTTCATAACATCCTCAAGGGAGGTTTCAATTTTAATTTCATTAACAGGCGGTGTTCCAAATAAACTCTCGATAATGCAACTAGCTTCTAAAGCGGGAGCACCTAGAAAGTTACCTCCGGCGAGACAATCAAGAACATATCTATTCCAGCTAGAGATACCAACATAAAAATTCCTGAGTAGGATAGTGGTGGAGTGTTTCTTAGTGCACCTATTATGGGCATCACTAATTCTATACCAAGCATCTTTTAAACATTCTCCCCCTTGTTGCTTAAATGAACGAACTTCAACTTCAGGATTGCTCATTTTAACAGTAGTAAATAAAGCAAACTAGATAAAGTAAATGCAAGTAAACTAATTTTTTTTGTGTTTTTAATATGGCAAACAAGACAGTAAATAAAGTAAAGCTAGCAACTAATTTTTTTTTGTGTTTTGATATAAGTGCAGCAAACAAAGTAGTAAATAAAATAAAGCAAGACAAAAACAAAGTAAAGAGATTGAGAAGTGGAGACTCCCCTTGCAGCGTGTCTTGATCTCCCCGGCAACGGCACCAGAAAAAGAGCTTGATGGCGTGTAACTCACACGTTCGTTGGGAACCCCAAGAGGAAGGTATGATGCGCACAGCAGCAAGTTTTCCCTCGAAAGAAACCAAGGTTTATCGAACCAGGAGGAGCCAAGAAGCACGTTGAAGGTTGATGGCGGCGGGATGTAGTGCGGCGCAACACCAGGGATTCCGGCGCCAACGTGGAACCCGCACAACACAACCAAAGTACTTTGCCGCAACGAAACAAGTGAGGTTGTCAATCTCACCGGCTTGCTGTAACAAAGGATTAACCGTATTGTGTGGAAGATGATTGTTTGCAGAGAAAACAGTAAAACAAGTATTGCGAACAGATTTGTATTTCGAGTATTAAAGAATGGACCGGGGTCCACAGTTCACTAGAGGTGTCTCTCCCATAAGATAAAAGCATGTTGGGTGAACAAATTACGGTCGGGCAATTGACAAATAGAGAGGGCATAACAATGCACATACATGTCATGATAAATATAGTGAGATTTAATTGGGCATTACGACAAAGTACATAGACCGCCATCCAACCGCATCTATGCCTAAAAAGTCCACCTTCAGAGTTATCATCCGAACCCCTCCGAGTATTAAGTTGCTAATCAACGTGACAATTGCATTAAGTATGGTGCGTAATGTAATCAATAACTACATCCTCTGGACATAGCATCAATGTTTTATCCCTAGTGGCAACAAGACAACACAACCTTAGAACTTTCGTCACTCGTCCCGGTGTCAATGCGGGCATGAACCCACTATCGAGCATAAATACTCCCTCTTGGAGTTAAGAGCAAAAACTTGGCCAGAGCCTCTACTAATAACGGAGAGCATGCAAGATCATAAACAACACATATGTAATAACTTGATAATTAACATAACATGGTATTCTCTATCCATCGGATCCCGACAAACACAACATAGAGTATTACGGATAGATGATCTTGATCATGTTAGGCAGCTCACAAGATCCAACAATGAAGCACAATGAGGAGAAGACAACCATCTAGCTACTCGCTATGGACCCATAGTCCAGGGGTGAACTACTCACTCATCACTCCGGAGGCGACCATGGCGGTGTAGAGTCCTCCGGGAGATGAATCCCCTCTCCGGCAGGGTGCCGGAGGAGATCTCCAGAATCCCCCGAGATGGGATCGGCGGCGGCGGCGTCTCTGGAAGGTTTTCCGTATCGTGGTTTTTCGCATCAGGGTTTTCGCGACGGAGGCTTTAAGTAGGCGGAAGGGCAGAGTCGGGGGGCTGACGAGGGCCCCACGCCACAGGTCGGCGCGGCCATGCCCTGGGCCGCGCCGCCCTATGGTGGTGGCCCCTCGTGGCCCCACTTCGTGTGCTCTTCGGTCTTCTGGAAGGTTCGTGGCAAAATAGGACCCTGGGACTTGATTTCGTCCAATTCCGAGAATATTTCGTTACTAGGATTTCTGAAACCAAAAACAGCAGAAAACAACAAGAATCGGCACTTCGGCATCTTGTTTATAGGTTAGTTCCAGAAAATGCACGAATATGACATAAAGTGTGCATATAACATGTAGGAATCATCAATAATATGGTATGGAACATAAGAAATTATCGATACGTCGGAGACGTATCAGGCGCCACAAGCAACATGCCAAGCCACATGAGCTATCCTCTAGGCATGTCAAGGATCGTCATCGACATACACCTTCTCATGATCGTCGTCGACCACCACCGTCGCATGGCTACCATCGACATATGTCACCCCATGATCATCGCCGACACAAGCCACCCCATGAGCGCCATCGACCAACATCTTCCACGGATCTTCGACGACACCACTCAAGCCATGGTGATGATGCACGAAGACGAGATCCTCGACATGAAGACGACAAACACCATCATAGGGTGTCCACCACTACAAGGACGGCAAGTGCACATCGCGCATACCTTCCTCATGAGGCGACTTCCACCTCTTGTGCCACCACCACAATGGCCCCTACCTCGTCACATGCCTATGGACTCCGATGCTACAAGTGCAAGCAACAAGGCCACCCTCCACGGGAATGTCCCAATCTCCTATGTGAGGTGTGCAAGGCCAAGGGTCACATGGCATGGCAATGCACAACGCCAAGCGCCAAGAAGCTCTACTTCGACGAGCTCAATACACAAGTCTCCAAGATGCCACCACTTGAGGACGACTTAGGAGGCGAGGGAGTTGAGCATGGTGAGCATGGGATTCTCCCTTCACCTACGGAGGCGCATGGAGTTGAGCATGGTGAGCATGGGATTCTCCCTTCACCTACGGAGGCGCATGGAGTTGAGATGGTTGAGCATGGGAATTTCCCTTCAACCAAGGAGGCGCATGGAGATGAGAAAGTCGAGCCTACTCCTATATGCTTGATTGATGAGTTGGTACCAACCCCATGTGAGCATGAGAGCCACTTAGCCCACTTGAGCGAGAGTGATAGTGAGTTGAGTGACTTCCACCCCATATGTGAGTTTGAGTGCTTCCATTTGGAGGACATGAGTGATACACAAAGTGAGTTGAGAGAGGTAGATGATAGGTCCATGGAGGACATCCTGTTTGCTAACACATTAACCTCTCCCTCGTTTGTGTCTTCTTATGTTGCACTAGGTTACACGGAGGACGAGTTCCCGCTCATGGAGACGATGTACATGGTTGTAATATCCCAGGTATTGGGGTTACAAAAATAGAGGAAACAGATGTGTGCATTGCATTCATGCATAGAAAATCTGGGGAATTTTCGCGCTTTAAAGAAAAACAGTCACAGTAACTGAAGTTTCACTTGACCTTGGTGGAATTGAAGTAGCTCATCACGTCAAGCGCTATAAACCTCAATGTGACTTTGCCAAAACTTTGTTTTGGGTAGAGATGATTTGATCTAAGGGGTTAGATCAAATGGAACTAATAATCAAACTCTAAGTTATTTATACTTAAAAGTTAAGAAACTACACTTGGGATATAATTGAATTCACTTTAAAACTAATTACCAAATATGGTAAAACACAAGGACCTAAGTGCATAAAAGTCACCCATTCTTATTTTAATCATAACTTATTAAATATGTGGAATATTACAAAACTAAATTCGTTTACATTACGAAATATAGTTCAAACTATTTGAATAAAATAAACTATGAGTACTTTGAAACTCATATGATCATGCCTTGGTGAAATTAAACATCATCATTCAAAATTGGGGTATAATTCTTATTCTTGACATTTTGATCCCAATTATAATATAAATACAATCACATATGATATAGTGACTCAACCATAAGCATAAGATCATTCATAAGACAATTAGTAACAAAAGCCACTTGGCTCTCCAAAAACAAATCACAAGAGAGGATAATACCCATGCCACATAGGATGAAAATATCTACATAGCTTGCATCCTAAGCAATGCCACCTCATGCTTAAAGGATTACTATGGATAAGAGCATGACAACCAAGCACCTTACTCATCAAATTAAAACAAGAGTCATCCACCTATGTGTCATGATATTAGAGCATGCCCAAGCCTATAAAAGGAACCCTCTACCTCATTCATCTCATCATCTTGCACCATGATGCAAGAAGACCAACACATAGAGCTACTCCATAAAATAGTTAGGATCAAGATGAAGCAGCTAGGAGGTGGAGGCATGCCACAAGATGTAGGTTTATCAGAATTCCTGAAGAACAAGCTACAAAAGATAGCAAAGGTAGAATTCTTAGGCAGACCACATGCTTAGAATAATCATTCCTATATAAGAGAGCTCAAGATCTGGTGTTACACGCAAGTTAGTTGAGAAAACACTTGGATTCAAGGGAGAGATTTATTCAAATATCCAAATGGTTAAACCATCATTCCTTGAGTAAAACCCTAAGTAATTATCTCAGGTAATCTCCTGGGATATAAATTATTGAGTAAACCATAACTATGTCTATTCAAGAAACTATAAAAGAAAGTCTATATCTAGTTGATCAAGACAACACTTAATCTTGGGAGTGAGAAATCAAATTCATCAGAGATACCTTAGGAAGTCCAACCTTGATCATTATAAAATTGTGTAATGATCATAAACCCTAAAGAATTTGAGGTAGTGATATCAAGAACAAGTGGATCATGTCTAACTATGATCATGCTCTTGATGTATGTGAGGATAAGTTAAACCCTACTAGAATAAGTAGATTTCATTCCCACATGAAATTATAGGAAGATAACTAGTAAGCAACCCTAGGTTTATATCTTATCTTTTACTTGTGAACCATTTGGTGATCATAAGTAGAATCCTACCATACCTATATTTCATAAAACAAAGAACCTAAGAAAACCTTAGAGTAAAACTCCATATTTAATATGGTGAGAAACATTCATCCATAAGACCAAAGTTAACTATAAAAAGAACTATAACCAATGTAGTTAACTTAATGATAAATTAAGGGTAATAATTGTAGTTAATTGGTAGAAGATAAAACCAATTCTCAAATCCTTAGTAATTAAATGAGCACGTAAGCAATTAAGAAAGTAACCATATTATCTTGGTTAGGGGAGATTAACCCTAGCACATGCAATATGATGTCATCCCATCTCTATAACCAGAATTGCAACCTCAATAATATCTTATGCTTGAATTCATGAACATAAGAAACCCTGTGCTACATTTTATAATTAAAACCCATAAGTGGTGATCAACCACTTATCATTATGACCAAGACCAAATCCTGATGAGAGTAATACCTACTCTAAGTATTCCAAGGTGTTATTAAAATAATAGTCCAAGTATTAAACTTGAAATAGAAATTAAGATGAACCTCACAAGGCCTTAACAAGCAAGTGCTCACATAAATTCATGTGTAAGTGAGCAACAATCTCAAATGAGAGATCAAGTCCCTAGTGACATTTTAGCACATTAAATTATGCCATCCAAATCACTCTCTTATTTGAAATTCATAAATAAACATTACTTTGGAATTGTTTCTTGCAAGATAAAACCAAATAAAACTCTATATATCATTAAGTAAGATCAACAACCATTGGGAAAGTAATTTGGATATTTCCAAGGGCAATATTCAAACTAATGCATATGTGGTTATTTAATTCAAATCCCAATAGTAATTAATAAATCAATGCTCTAGTATTCCTATTGAATTTTATAATACACCACAATAATCTTTCAAGTATCTGCAGTACCTTGTACTAATCTTTGTATGATGCAAATAAGCAAGATCTGCAAAATAGAAAGGAATTCAAATCTGAACTCAAAACAGAATTATAAAACAGAAAAATAAAAACAGAAAAGAAAAAGAGAGAAGAGACTTACCTGGCCGAGCAACCCACTAGCACAGCCCAACTACTGGCCCAACTGCACCAGCCCAGCACAGCCCATTACGGCCCAAGTACCTCTTCGCGAGGATAAACACGAAGGAGACGTCCTCGCCTTCGTCTTCGTCCTGGACGCGCGGGAGCTCGCCACCGCGATGGCCAGAGCCACGTCCCGCGGTCGTCGCCGCCATTGCTGACCGCCAGCACACGCAGGAGCACCTATAAAAGGCGTAGAGAACCTCCATTTTCCCTCTCTTCGCCCAATTTCCGCCCAAATCGAAACCCTAGCCTGCCCGGACCTCGACCATCGCCGTCGATGGAGGCCACCCCTAGCCTCGCCGTGACCACCATCGGGACCGCCGTCCTCGACATGGTCACCATGCGCGAGGAATCGAGCCGAAACGCCCGCAAGCGACCACGCATGGCCATCTTCTCCGACGCCGGTGGTGGCCCAATACGGCGAACCAGGCCATCTCCGCCCACGCCGTCACGCCCTACGTCCTCCTGGTGAGCTACTGATCTCCCTAGCCTGATCGCTGAGCTCGATTGCATGCCGTAGAGCCCCGCGTCGCTAGCCCGTATGTGCCGCCGCAGCACCTCGTCGCCGGGCACGCTCCGGTGACCGAATCGGAGCGGCGCCACCACCAATCAATTCGTCTTGACGCCCTCGTTCGTTTGAGCCTACGCACATCCCCGCGGGAACCCTGTATCGCCGGCGCCATCCACCACTGGCCGCCGGCAGAGCACATGGTTGCCACATCGGCACCATGTGGCGGCCAGCGTGGCTAAGCCCCACCGAGCCATTGATCGTGTGGGTATTCTGTCCGTGTAGCTTTAGCATTTCTTTCTAATTTCAAATTCATAAATTGCTGCAAGTTCAAATAAATTTATAAAATTCATAAAAACTCAGAAAAATACAAATGAGATATCAAAATTCTTATAAAAGAAAAATCTATCCAATAAAAATATAAAATGAAATTTATATTTTTAATATAAGTTCAATTATTTATTACTTGTCAATTAAGCCTTTTCCTTTAACTCAAAATACAATGAAAATTCAGAAATTAGGAAAAACTTCATAAAATAAATAAAAACCAGTAAGTAAATAAGGAAAACATTAAAATTAATTTTCCTTTACTATTAACTTATTAAATCCTTATTAGGAGGATTTTAAACCTTAATTAATAATTATCTTAATTATTAATTCATTACAAAAATAATAAAAAGCCAAATTCAATATTATTTTTATTTCTAAGTTATTAATAACTTCAACCTTATAATGAAGTTATTAATCCAATAATTATAGGGTAATTAGGAAACCCTAGTTCCATTATAAATAAAGTGATAACCTCATCATTTCATATAATCCCTAAAACCCTAATATCATCAGGAACCCTAGCTCCATTATTACATATGAATCCTAAATTGCTTCTAACCTAAACCTTAGGTTGGAGCATGTGATCATAATAGTTCCTTTCAATCATAGAACCATAGTAGCTACTAAATGTTTACCATGACCACATAAAATATGGGAACCATATCACTACTAATTAGCATCCCATGTGTTCAGCCTCATCAGACTTAAATGATCAAGTAGGGTCAACCAAGTGTAAACCCTAGATCCTATTACCAAAGCCATCATCCTTATTTATCCTATTTAGCATCACACCATTGTGATGAACCCTAATAGCAACCATACCTACTATTTGACATTACATAACCCTGTTCCACTAAACCCTACTAGTGTGAGATACTTGTGAACCATCCTATTTAGGAACCAACCATTCTCTACTTAGAGATCCAATAGCTAATACAAGACAACCTCAACCTTAATTATACTTCTTATTATTTAAGAAGTATGTTCTTCCAAAGTTATTCTTTTGAAGTAAATAAAGAATCATCATCAACCATGCTTATAAGGACCTATAAACCCTAGCTAGATATCACCAACAAGATGAACCAATCTTGATAGCAACCTTGTATGAATAATTGCTTAGAACGCCAGGCTTAACTCAACCTTACAAGCCCTAGGTGTTGATGAATCCAATCTTGTTTGGATCCATCTACTACTTACTCCAGAAGCAGTGGAAACCATAGTAAACCATAGAACCCCACAACCCTAATTATCATACTTGTTCTTTATTAAAGAACATGTTCTTCAAAAGTTATTCTTTTGGAGTATATAATAAATAATCATTAACCATGCCATAGAGTGCTAAAACCAACCACTATTCATTACATGTTAGGATTTTACCAAATGTTATTGTTGTGTGCTATTAATGCTATTATTATGATATATTGCAGCACATGTTTAGGATACCAAGTAAACACACCTGAATAAGAACTTTGTTTGTGAATCACTCTAAAAGTGCAACACACCCTAAACCAATCATTACAACTCACTGATCCTAAATCATCGGGGTTAGGTTACGTTTAGAACGATTGCATCTCATACTTATGCATTATTGCATCCTTGGCAATCTTTTAAACATAGTCCTTACCGGACGATGATGCTATTTCAGAATTTGGAGTTATTACGTATCGAAGACCTTGTCTGCATAATCTTGCAGCCAAGAAAGGCAAGTTCATCACTTGCTCATGTCATTTGAGTATCTTTATCAAATTACTTGCAAAGTACTATAATTATCACTATTGCATAAAAACCAAAACCACTACTTTCATAACTATGAATATGACTATGTGGTGGGCAATGGAACCATGGATTGTGTTGATATGGTGGAGGTTCCATTGCAAGGGTTTATATCCATCTAGGATTAAACAACAAATGTCGTCCAGTGATTCTTGTGCCGTAATACCCGTGTTAACCATAAGATCCGGAGTGGGACGGAGTAGTCAAAAGTGTTTCCACATCTCGTTCATCAACGGATGCGCTTTACCGTAGACACTTGTATCTGTCAGGGCAAGCGGTTGGCTGGGGAAGCCTTAAGTCCCCACGGCATAGTCCGTAGACACTTGTCGCTCGAAGAACAAGCGGTTGGCTGGGGAAGCCTTAAGTCCCCACGGTATTGCGGTCTATGATGGGTTGCAGCTACCGGCGAAGGAGTTTGGTTAACGAGTCCCAAACTGTTGTCGTGGTCGGGGTCCACCCGTGAGTGGGAATAATGGGACCGGCGAGGACCCAGGGTCGGGGTATGCAACAAAGGGTGGGTGTTCGAGGTAGCGGAGGAACATGATTGGCTAGACCTTATACCGGGCCTCACACCAAAGGAAGTGTGGACGAGAACTAGACTCGGTTGGCACCAAGGTTAAGATCTCTTATGGGTAAAGCAACACACCTCTGCAGAGTGTAAAGAACCGTGACTCGTCACTCCTTGTTCCGGATATGGAACTCGCGAACGCGGCCGGAAAGGAACTCCATGAAGTTCTAGTAAACCTAGTGAAGGCTGACGGACATAGTTCTTCTGAATAAAAGCAACCTTTTGAAGAAATGGTTATGAAAACCTGCATTGGTATTAGACTTTTTGGTCTAATGCTGTAGCTAGTGCATTGAACACCTCTTTCCTATAATGAACTTGTTGAGTACGCTCGTATTCATCCCACTCTTAAATCCCCTGCTTAGATATGGAGGCACCGAAGGAGGATCTACAGTGCAACACGAAGACCGAGGAGTCAACAACTACTTCAAGGGACAGGAACCCGTCGAAGAGGCGGATACCACATCCAACAAGGAGAAACCTAGATTAGCAATAGAAAGGAACTAGCTTCCTAAACTTAGCTCCTATTTAGCTAGAATCTATTCATAGCCTCTCGTAGCTAGTTAAATACTCTACAAATAGAGTTCGTGATAAGACTAGTCTACGAGTCGTTCTTCCGGAGTTATTTGCGGTTTTACCTCATTGTAAAGTAGGAGGCTGTGATGATCTTATGTAACGAGTCAATGTTGTAATTCTATAGACATGCCTTGGACCCGCATATGTTTCTGTTGTACCACTCTGAGCGATATAATACTAGTGGAACGGTGTTTCATTGGTGTTATATCAGACTTGCATACTACACCATGCAGTGGTATGCCGGGTCACCACAATGGTGCATGAAGATGATGATATCTCACCATGCTTGCTCCAAGACGGACATGTCGACCACATGGATCCTCCTACTTCCACAACACCTACCTCAAATGAGTCGGCCTCCAAAGGTAACAACATAGGTGTTGATGATGTCATGATCCCACTAGTGGACATGATGACTTATGAGTGCATGCATGATCTTGATGATACATTTGCTACTTCACATGCTACTTTCACTTTCCCATGTGATGCTTTGCTTGATAACATTGTTGATCATGTGGACTTGATTGCTTGTGATACCATGACCATGCCATGCTATGAGAGTTTCACTTTTTCCCCGCTTGCTTGCCATAATGATCATGCTTGTGTTGTGACACCCTTGATGAACACTAGCTCTTTCCATAGGGTTGTCGACAACGATGATAACATGTTCCGCATGCTTTGCCCCAAATGTTTACACCATTCCATGATCCTTGCATCCAAGATTGTGAACAATTGCTCTTTCTTATGCTTAGTATGCAAGAATGCTTATTTCATTGTCCACGAGATGGCCCCCATAGCCTTCTCACTTGTTGATGATCATGAGTTACCACATGCCATGAATGCACCTTCTTGCCATATGCACCATCGCCATGCATTTCATACTATCTTGATTGACACTAATGGTGATGTGCACAAGTCATGGAACATCATGATGGATGATGTGTTCCTCTACCATGCACACACGCTTTTTGTTCTCTCTATTGTGTGTATAGGTACCCGCACGACAACTTCCACCGCCACGGAGCATGAGCTCACGAAACGCGCAATTGAAAGCTACCCCAACAAGGACCTACCCCGCGGGAATCACACCAAAGAGTATGTTCCCACAAGCCTTCGCCCTCATGTGTTTACGACTTGCCTTGTCGAGTTTCCGGTTTGGTCCAACTCCTCGTCACCCCTTTTGCCTCTTATGCAACATATCTTGAAACATCTTGTTGGCACAATGATTGTTGTATGCCTTGATGTTATCATCATACACTCCGAGAATCTCAAGGACCATGTCATACATGTGAGAGACACCTTATGCATCTTGTGCCACATGTCACACAAAAAGTTGCTCTTCTTTGGATTTCTCATTTCATCTTTGGCAATTGCAATGGATTCTTTCACACTTGAGGACACTCATACTCGGCTTAAGCCAACCATACTCTCCCAAGTTCGAAGTCTCCATCGCTTTGCCATTGCACATAACAATTTTGCCCCAAATTTTGCCGCCGACACTTGCCTTTTGTTTGTTCCACTTGTTTGGGACAATGCTACACCACACATTTTTGACACTTTACAACTCTTACATGCACAAATTTTTTCCCTACCAAATTTTGGATACATCGACACTCTTTTGGTTCCCATTTTTGCCAAATGCCTCTTGGAGAAACGACTTGACGCTTCATATTTAATTGAAAGCCTCTTGTTCGCCGATCACCAAATTGGCATCCACAAGCTTTCCATTTGCAAGTTGTTTTTCCCCAAGTTCTTCTTCGACCGCGACTTTGTCCATCCATTACTACATGGGAGCACCGTCATGGCCCACATCATCGTTGAGGAGGAACAAGAGTCGAGGACGACTCTTCCCCAAGGGGGGGGGGAGATGATGCGGGGTGGCCTTTGGACACCTACGCCTCAAGACCAACAAGTGCAGCCCCGCCTATCATCGACGCTACACCATGGCCAAGGAGTCCCCCAAGTGGACCAACAACACAAACCCCCGCCATATATGTCAAGGTGAACTCCTTCCTCTCGACACTCGACCTCGTCAATACCTTGGATGGAATGCTACCTCATGTCGGTGTGTTACATGTCATTAGGTACAAGAGTCATCGAGGAACCGGAGAGAAGGAACCCCCATGGTGCAAGGAAGAGAGAAGAAGAAGAATGAAGGAAGGAGGGAAGAGGAAGAAGAGGCGAGAGGAGGAAGGCCGGCCGGTCCCAGGGCCGGTCTGACCGGGCTCCTGACCGGACCACCCGGTCACAGGCCCGGTCTGACCGGGCTCCTGACCGGCCTGGCCGGTTTTGACCGGAACGTCGACCGGTGCCATCCGGAAGCAATCCCGGGGCTCCCGAAGCCCCGCCCGGTCCACCGTCCGGTCCAGGATCCGGTTTGGACCGGATGGGCCGGTCCCGCACTCCGGTCCAACCGGCCCCGTGACCGGATTTCACGGGTTTGACCCTACCAACTTGTACCCGTTCGACCCGAGCTGCCTTGTATGCCTATATAAGCACCCCGGTCGCCCCCTTACCTCTTTAGACAAGATTTAGGCTTAGACATGGATTTGAGCTTTGTCTCCCTAGGGTTTCATCCCCTTTGTATCAAGGCTACCCTTGTTGGATGATTGGATTTGGTGTGTGAGATTCTAGTGCTACCCACTCTCTCTCCCACTCCTAGATTCATCTCCCTCACCAATCTCTCCGCTCCGGGATTCTACCTCGCGTCTCTCCCGGGTTGATTCTATTGGCGTGGTCCATCGAGCCACGGGGGTAAGTATCGATTGTATCGGGTTGGTGTGCGTGCGTGAGTTCCTCGTGTTCTTCGTGTTCTTCGTGTTCTTCGCGCTCTCCCTCTCCTTCCCCTTTGGATTTCGGGTCAACCGCGAGATCGGGCCACACACGGAGTCTTAGACCTCATCACTAACTGTATGTTTTGAGAACCTGCTAGTTAATAGCGAACTTCCAAGTATTTTTTTTACCTATTGAGCATTCTAACATGTTCAGTTACTTGTTTTGTTTGAAGCATGCACACTGCATTTCTTCATCTTAGAATAGATCTTTCCGTATGAAGTGTTACCCTCATACGTAAAACAAACACTAATTTTGTTACCGAGTGAGGTGATTTCTTACAAAAGGTTAGTTTAGTTGTCTATTGAGTGTTGCTATCCTTGAGGAGCGTGTCATTAGCTGCACCATCAAAACTGAGCATATTGAGATGGCTACCTTCCTTCATATTTTATTTGAGTACTTCTCTCTGAACACATATTACTGGCCAGGTGGCCCAGATCCAGTTACCTCTTTCAGAAGTCCTAACCTTCTGATATCTAACTTACATTACGATAACAACAGACCATTCTTATTCTCTCCATCCATCTACTATTTAACCATCTACTGTGTATATATTTTACGTTCCTTTTGATAGTGATATGATTATGATTTATTTGGATGCACAAGTGCTCTGCTCCCCATTTAAAATATTGGTAGATTTGGATTTACGACCCCAAGGATTGGCACTTTATCATTTACCACCTCTTTCACTCTGACATGTTACCTGGGCCCTGGGACCTTATCTGGCGGTAAATCTTCAAGTGCCAATCTTTGGACATGAAGTGAATAATGGATGCCTCCTTAATTTTATGCCGGCATAATGTTCTTGTGCTATAAGGTTGCATTTAATACATTGCCCTTGACATGCTGGCTGAAGTTAACAGAGTCGAAATATTTCGTGTATGGCAACTAAATTCCATTTCAGGCTATCAAAAGTGCTGTCCACATTTCTTCCTTAATTGGGCATTGGACATTCACAATGTTGTTTGCTTACCACATTATCGTTTAGAATGAGGATGTTCTAGAGAAGTCAAGTTCACTTTAGAGGATCAATTAAGCAGTGCTGATTTTTTTGTTACCCAAATTTCTGAGCCATTGGTGGGCCCCAATCATTATTTATATATTTGTAGTTAAAATCTTCTTTTAGAAACATAGTTAGGAGTAATTTTTTTTCTGAAGTGATAGAATATAATAGTTTATGCCTACACAAATAGTCTTGGATTTTTATACAAAATAGTGAGAGGTATTATTTCAAGATATCCATGTCAACTTGCCGTTAAGAACCACTGTGCAGTGTCAGTGGTCATGTTGGATGCAACCAACTACATTTGTGTTTGCAGTTACACTTGAATTGTCTAGTGCATCCTGTGTTACCATTCCAATTTTACTTGATTAGTTATTCAATTATATTATTGCACAGTTCTTTTCCTTGATCGATATCACACATATAAAATAGTTATGCACGTGTTTTTCAATTATATATATATTGTTGAACAGCTGCTTTTGCTTATTTCAGTGCAGCTGATGACAATTGTTTCCTTTTTCCTCAATGCAGATGCCGTGCAAAATGGTTGGAGTCTGGATGCGGCAGCCAAGATGCTTACCGTCACAAAACAAAAGCCGCAGACGAACCAGAAGCTCGATGCAAGCAAACTGCAGCGTTTAACTGAATGTGTTTTCCACCTGGAGCACTGATGTCCTGGCACCAGTTACTTTTTCTACTCTTAAGGCGTAGTATTAATCATGCATGGTTACATAATACTGTATGACTAGATTGTGTTTTGGCTGGAAAGGAATCTCAGCCAGTACTTAATACGCTTCTGGGATTGTCTTCTGGTTACCGAGTTTGCCTTTTCTGTTTCATTTCCTTCTTATCACGGCAATTCGTGCAATCAAATGAACACTGAAGCGAGTGATGCTCTGCTTAGGTTGAACCAGAGGTTTGTGACGTCTGTTTTTGTTTTACTACCTCTGAAATATAAGCCTTAGCTTCCTAAAAAGGCTTATATTTTGGAACTGAGGTAATAGATCATAATTGATCTAAGATCTGATGGACCTGTCGTTTTTCTTCATTAGTCATATTCCTTGAGCCTTGTTGATACAGTTTTGCCTTTGTTGTTTGGTTGTTGCAATTGGAATTTATATGATGACATTTCTATAAGCGTACATGATGCAACATTTGAAATCAACATGTATATATAGAAAAAGTCTACCCCTATTTTGATTATCCACCACAACTTGCACATGTATCCTATCCACTCAATCTGGTAGAAGGATCAGGAGCCACATCACTGTCCGTGACATCTTCAGTAGAACGCGCTATCAGAGTTGCTGAGAGAGGTCAGTTGTTCGGCACGACTTAATTCCTGATACCTTCCAAGACTACATACGCACACCACACGTGGCATGGCAAACGATACTTTGAACATTCATTCTCTAAGACTAGTCACAATGCATAGTATATCATATAGAAGTATCATGCGTATGATACTACTACATGTTACTATCTCTACAATGCATGATAATATACTAGTATCATAGTTTCCATATATTAATTGTTTTGTAGAATCTCAATGCAAATATGTGTACAAAATTTACTTGAATTATTTTTTCTAGTAGTATGTGCTATGATACAGTATCTACCTATGATAGTAGTACACACTCTCTCATCCTTAATTACACTGCAACATCAGCATTTTGCATGCATGAAATGCATGATACTACCTATGATACTCCCACTGTGGGTAGTCTAAGGGCTAACTTTCAGTTTGGTTCAACTGTATAGATTAGTACGAAGATAGTGGTCGGCGGACTTGCGCGCGTCCAATCGTGGATGTGTATGACGGACATGCACGCATGCAAACAGTGGCGGAGCTAGGATTTCGGCGTTGGGTATGCGGAGTCAAAAAATGTTCAGAAGAACAACAATGTAAATCATAAAAAATCACATAATAACAACTTTGTCTACTATAAAGAATTCATGCTTGAGAAAAGTATCCATGGAACCACTTAATTATTGCTGCCGAGTCTATTTTTTTAGCTTAATCATGCTCTTTGATAGAATAAACTAAAGAAATTATGGGTGAAATCAAATATTGAGACGTGATCTGGTGTGGAGGCTATTTCCTGTTCCTACGTGCTATCAGCTGGCCCTGCAGCAAATAGCAAATTTTAATACTGATGCCCGATAGGCCGAAAGCACTAGTGAGTCCAAAGATATTTGACACATATAGGCTAGGTAGGCAAAGGCAGCCCACAGGAAGCGATGGGAGTTGATTATTACCGAGTTCAACATGTAAAAATACACCCACACATGTTGTTTGTTGTACATGTATACATGGACATATATAATGAATAAACTTTGCCAAATATATTAGGTATGCAAATGCAGTGCTTTCTCAAACAGTTGACGCGGCGATGGAGAGCTACGCGGTGGCCGGGCTGCTGACGCTGCTGGAGGTGGTGGGCCTGCTGAGGCTAGCAACGACAGGAGGTGGTAGCGAGAGGAAATTGCAAGAACCAGTAACTCTTCGGGACGTTGTTGCACAGACCAGCGACTCCAATTTTTTTTTGCACAGACCAGTGACTCCATGTTTCAGAGCTCATATTCCCTGTTTTAACAGTGTACCACGTATTACAAAACACTTAAAAATTCGTAAAAAATTAATTACTCATCAAAAAGTTTTGAAATTTTTTGTGGATGTACTTAAGGATGTAATAGAACCATTTTTCACATAAAATCCCTTTCGACTGTATAGTAAGCATTTTTTTTACGAACACTTAAAAACACTAAAAACAATTAAAAATTCATTAAAAATAATTTTGCATCAACGAATTCTGTTTTTTGTGAATGTACTTAAGGATGTAATAGAATCATGGCCCCGAAGCGGGAGTTCGAGCCGTCCGCCAACGACCACGAGGCCGGCAGCAGTCGGCGAACCGCGTCGGCGGCGTTGGAGATGGGGCCGCGACCGGATATACGTCAACGTAGCGGTGACGTAGATGTTCTGGGATGCCGGCGTCCCAATGCCGTGGGGCGACGTGCACCTCCCCCACGGCTGGCACCTGAGTCCAGATTGGTTTCCGGTGCCGCCGATCCCAGGCTCCGGCTGCGCCCCATCGCGGAGATCCAGAGGCGCCGCGGGCAGCTGCCGGCGGACCTCCGGGAGCACCCCGCCTACAGCTCGGGATGCATGCAGCTCGGGATCGTCGTCCTCCTCCTGCTGGGGCTAGGCCTGTGGGGCTTGCGCTGGCGCCGCCGCGGGCTCGTTGATGTAGAGGCCGCCGGGGCGGCGGCCAGCCCGCCTAGCAGGAGTGCGCGGCTCCACCTCGAACCACAACCCGCGGCGCCTCCGAATCTCCGCGATGCGGGCGCGGCCGGAGCCCGGGATCGGCGGCACCGGAACCCAATCTGGACTCAGGTGCCAGCCGTAGGAGAGGTGCACGTCGCCCCACGGCATTGGGACACCGGCATCCCAGAACATCTGCGCCACCGCTACGGTGACGTAGATCCGATCGCGGCCCCATCTCCAACGCCGCCGACGCGGTTCGCCGGCTGCTGCCGGCCTTGTGGTCGTTGGCGGACGGCTCGAACTCCCGCTTCGGGGCCATGGTTCTATTACATCATTAAGTACATTCAAAAAAAAAGCGAATTTGTTGATGCATAATTATTTTTTAATGAATTTTTAAGCGTTTTTAGTGTTTTTAAGTGTTTTCTGTAAAAGAATGCTTACTGTACAGTCGAAATGGATTTTATGTGAAAAATGTTTCTATTACATCCTTAAGTACATCCACACAAAAATTCAGAACTTTTTGATGAGTAATTAATTTTTTACGAATTTTTAAGTGTTTTCTAATACTTGGTACACCGTTAAAACAGAGAATATGAGCTCTGAAACATGGAGTCACTGGTCTGTGCAAAAAAAAATTGAAGTCGCTGGTCTGTGCAACAACGTCCCAAAGAGTTACTGGTTCTTGCAATTTCCTCTGGTAGCGACACACATGCTATATCTTATGAACTCCTTGCACGCCATCCTCAACTAATATGCGCATATTGGCCAAATGAATCAGCCTAGTGCTAGTGAGGTGGTAGCAGCTTGCATACAGTTTTTGTAAACTCTATGTCTCTTTCTGTTCTCTAAGTATGGTCGAAAGATAAAATGTATTACTCCTCCTCGGCTGCAGCTGGAGGATTATTGGCAACACGTACAGCCCACCGCAATCAATATCCTAGTTTCACAGAATCCTCAACAACCTTGGAGACTGGATGAGTTCCCAAACGATCCGATCATGCGTTGGAGTAGCTTATATGTAGTTGCGCACGTAACTATCCTCATGTACATGCATATAGTGTTCATTTAATATAAACCCCTCTTTTGGAATTAAAAAAGAATGACACCATTTTTTTCGGTACACCTACTTTGAAGACCGGCCGTCCACATGCTTTACTCTCGCCGCAATGCGGCTCCACCCGTGTATATAAACCTGGGTACGCTTCTCACAAGAGACAGCCAAGAGAGAACTGAGCCAGAGGGAGTTTGAGAGACAATGCGCGGTCTCCTGGCGGCCCTCGTGGCCGTCAGCCTGCTGGTCTTCGTGATCCAGGCCGCGACGGCGGCCCCCAAGCCACCACTGGCACAAGCGCCTCCTACCTCCCTCAACGCTCCCCCGTCCTATGACGGAAAGCACACATCCCCACCCCCCACCGCCACCGCCAACAAAAGTCCACCAACGCGTCCGTGTCCGTCGGCGTCCACTCCACCACGGAATGTCGAGCAGCAGGCGCCGCCAGCGGCACCGCCGACGGCAAGCACAAGGTGGCAACTCCCCTTCGTGTCTCTAACAAGGCCCTGCCGACAGGGCCGGCCCATAGATTTCGAGGGTCCTAGGGCAACACGGCACCAAAGGCCCCTTCTTTACTGTGTCGAAGCTTTTTAGGGCAGGGGGCCATGGCCCCCTACTATGGAGAATTTCTTAAAGATATATATTTATGCTATTTTTACATTTTATTCACAGTTTAAGTACGATTGGTGTTCTTGGCACCCCTAACAATCTCCGTCATGTTCCGCCATTTGGTTATGCATAATTTTAAAAAATATTATTAGTATTCCACAAGAGAAATATTCGGGTAATGCAATAGCAAACTAAATAATATTTACATTTGAAAGATCCATGGTCTTTGAAATCTCAGTAAAGATATTGAAACTATTTATTTCTATTGTTCAAGAAAATTATATATCATTATTCTTATTTTTACCATAGCTACATATACATATATATATCTCTAAAATTAATCGGAGAAAATTTATGAGAGTCGGTGTTGTGGTTCATATTTGGAAAGGCTAGAAGAAATAATGTCACCAGGAAAAATTATTTAGAAGTATTGAATTATTTTTGTAAAAGGAGTCAGAGTAGAGGTATGATTGGATCTTTTGTATTTTCTAGAATTATTCTAAGCCGTGTGGCCTAAAGAGTAATTGTTGATTCTTCTGGTATTAGGAATCAGAGTAGAGAAGGGGTATGCTACATCATAAAACATCTATATATTCTAGAATTATTTTAAATTATACAACCCAAAAAGTATATGTATAAGTGTATTAAATATGCAAACAAATTTTGGGCCAGGGCCCCTAGCTCCTGGAGGCCCGGGGCGAGCGCCCCTCTGCCCCGCGCTATGGGCTGGCCCTGCCTGCCGAATGAAGTCAAGGTCAAGGCGGCACCGGCTCCTCCACCTGCCCACAAGCGGCCGCCCCCTCCGCCGTCCTATGATGGAAAACACCCGGCGCCTCCGCCTCCGGCCCACAAGCGGCCGCCCCCTTCGCCGTCCTACGATGGAAAACACCCGGCGCCTCCGCCTCCGGCCCACAAGCGGCCGCCCCCTCCGCCGTCCTATGATGGAGAACACCGGGCGCCTCCGCCTCCGCCTCCGGCCCACAAGCCCCCTCCATCCTACCACGGCGACGGCAAGCACAAGGCGGCAGTGAACAAGGCCGCGACCAATGAAGTCAAGCACGCGGCACCGGCTGCGCGCGCACAAGGCACCATCCAATGAAGACTACAAGGTGGCAACGGCTCTGCCCGGGCGCGCACAACGCCCCACCTAAAGGAACTCAAGCGCATGGCGGCAACGGCTCTGCCCGCGCGCGCACAAGGCACTCTAGGATCTATGTCTCTGCATGCATCTCTGCATATCACAAGTGTTAGTGTGTATCCCTCTGATCCATGTCCTTCAACTGGAGAGAAAAATGCATGTAAGCATTGTGTGCAAAGATATACCGCTTGTGGTGTTCTCGAATAAAGTAGTATGTGTCCGTATCGAGAGTGAACAATCTTATCCATACCCGGACATATATGAATTTACTTAAACATTGTGTGCAGAATTACTAAACCAAATATTTTAGTGCATAGAACATATTATGAAGATTTCAGGGCTATTTAAGATGCCTCGACAAACCTGAATACTTCAGAATTTTTATTTCTTTGATGATCCGGACCACGTTGCAGATTGTTTTTCCTTTATTTTTTTATTTAAACTAGGGAAATTACACGTGCAATTGATACGGCCGAGCAAATTTAGAGTTAGTTATGTGATGAAGATTCGGACTAAACACTCCTCCGTTCGAGATTCTTGTTCCAGTAGATGCACAACATCTTCAGCTTTGTTTTGATATTTGAATCACCTCAAACCATGCAGTATCGGCGACGCCATCTTCGACCAAAGTTCGACCCAGAAATCAGTTTTCAGATCATTTGTTTCTTGCCGTGTCGCGTTCCGTTTTTCGGCGAAGCTCACCGGCGTCCCCGACCACTTCAGCACCATCCGTCAGCATCCTTGGAAGCGCACCACTGCTTAGTTTCTCAACGTCTTTTGTTTCGCTCAAAACCGTGCCCAGATTCGTCTCGGACACAGCTTTAAAATCCGTGCAAAAACCTGTCTACAGAAACTCGCGCTGTCACGTTTTCAGTTATCCACCTGCTACACCTCAAATGGGCTGAGTCCCGTTTTCTTTCGAATCTCAGCATACAGCATACTGGTTCCACCATGGCTTCACACACGAGCGACCCAGGTTCGGTACCCCGCGGGCGCGCTTTGAACCAACCTTTTTGAGTTCTGCCTCGCTGGCGCCTACGTGGCCTAGCAGCCCCACCTGTCATGGACCGTGGCTAGGTCTAGCTCGGTACAGTTTGACTCCCGCCCAAAATTTCAAATTCGATTTTCAGAAGAATATCACAATCAGATGCTTTTCAAACTATTTGTTTTTGCACTTTTACAAATCCAATTGCTACAAATTTTATATCCATTTTGATCAGAAAAATGCAAGGATCATGAATATGCCATCCATGTGCCTGTTTGCAGCTCGCATCATGTCGTGACGTGTAGATTGTGCATATCACCTAATATCAAACCTATTTCGGAACACCACCTAGGTTTTCCCCACTCCGTTTAAACTTGAAATAGCTCACCCCTGCCATGATATGTCATGTTAAATAACACTTAACTTTGTCGGCAGGAAATGCAACTCTAACCTAATTTGCTCGTCCGGGTTCCGATCCGCTTAATTTGGATAAGATGCATTGCACCATCTTTGCCATGTCATGCATATCATATCTTGAGCATGCTCGTCCTTATCCGTAGTAGTAAGATTTGTATACGTTATTTGTTCCAGCATTTCCTTCTTCCCAGATAGGATCGCGAAGTGGTGCGGTGAGATACGACAAGTCCTCCGGATGCTCTTCGACAATCTTTAACAGGCAAACATATCCTAAACTCTTGTCTCTGCAGGAGTCGCTCACCTATTTTATTTTGCCTTCTCTCTTATGCTAGCCTTGAGTTGCGTTCTTGTCACGTGTCCCTTCGACTTGTTACCTCAAGCAGCCCATATTGCCACCACCACCTCCTACAGCTATTGTTTGGTTATCGTGTCTGCCTTGCAAGTCGTAGTGCATGCTAGTGCCGTTTATATCTTGTTACCATTTTGTTATCTTATCGGGTTATCTGTTGGGGAATCATGACACATGGCTTATGGATATATCTCTTAGTAGTTGCTTAGCGGAGGCATCGGTGGGTCAGCTGATCGTTTTATGACGGCTCACTTGTGTTTCTTAAATAATCTAGGACCCCGAGTTCTTGTTATATGTTCCGAGACTGAGCGCTCTAACCACACGTGGGTATGCTTAGCGGGTCTCCCCTCGACCACTGCCGGAATCTACAACTTTGCCACTGGCCACAACTAGTTTGAATGTTTTGTTTCTCCCGGGCGTGCAAGCTTGTTTCTTTGTGGTTCGATGATATGATGTTACTTTTGGGGAAGCCATGAGTGCCTTGTAACTCCGTTGACATAGGCATCCCCAGTGGGCCTGCCGAAGATGGTACCCGGGGTTTATTGAAGGCCCATGAGTCGACGAATATGAAGCTCGGAAGCCCAATTAGCTGTTGATATGGAAAGATAGAATTGTATTAGGAATAAAAAGATTTGTAACTTTACGTGTCGAACTCAAAGAGTCTCCCGGAGGTAAACAGATCAAAATTGGTCCCGTTGATTTTGTTCATCACCCTCCCGCCCGTTTGGATGCATATGCCTATCTGGATGAGCCAATGGAGATGAAGTTCGGGAGCTTCTACTTTTGCGTCGGGAGAGAAGGATCACATCGTATGGCGGAACCGATCCATTCGGGACCGCTAGCGTGTGGTTCTGGTTCCTCGAGATCATCATCATCAACCAAATCAAGCGATGGCAAAACTTCGTCGACAAGCAGCATCAAGCCGCAAACCGGCAGAGATCTCGTCAATCTGTTCGGTGGGATGTCGTTCGGATCGGTCACGGAGTTCGATCCGAGCGAGTGATTCGGAGAGCGTCGACAGCCTAAGCTTCATTGACAAATCTACCCTTATTAGGGAGGTCTTCGCCGATCGTTACGACGGTATCACCGACCCAGAGGATGATCAATCAAGGCCAACGTACCACCAAGTCTACGTGATTGGCGAATCGAGTCGTCCTGAGGACGAAACATCAGAGGCTTTCGATGATCTGAGAAACCCATACATCGATCCCGCTGATCTTACGCGAGGTTTAGGCAACAAATATGTCGGGCCTACACCGCGCCACAGAGTGAAACTCTTGCAAGCAGCCTGGGATAGAGCGACAACGACCTTGAACGCTACAAGTCCGCTAACCGCCGCCGCTACGGTGGAGGAGGTGCAATCATTCCAATACAGGCTCGCGCGTGCTCGCCGAGAGATAGAGAAAGAAAGGGAAATACTTTAGAAGAGAAAGGCGGCAGCCTCTGCGTCAAGCAGGCGAAGAGCTGAGCTGAGTAGACAATCAGGTACTTCGGGAGGAGATAGTCACAGAGCAGCTCGCAATAGGGAAAGGTCTCGCTTGCAGCATATACCTAAAGGCGAGAGGGAGCATCTGGTCCAGAACCTCGACATGTCCTTTATGTCGATAGACACAAGGGGAAATATTATTCCCAAGACACCGGAAGCCGGATATATGGCGACCCAGGCTTTCATATTGGCATCCAGGACACCTCCTGGAGATCCAAGAGAAGCATTATACAATATGGCTATGGCAAGAGTTGGAGCCATGGGAACAGCGTTCGCAAGTACAAGTACACCTCCCGAAGGTGCTCCAAGACAAAATAGCCCACGACCTACAGTGGTAGTGCAAGACCCCCCGAGAACGAGTGGGGTGAGAGATACAGCGACACAGACGCGGGTCGATAGAGCGCGGCACGAAAGGAGAGAACGTCGCCATTCACCAGAGATGGATGAGGAGGATATGTGCGGGCTCCCTTGTTTCACTCGACGAGTTCGTAAAACTCGGGTCCCATCTGGGTTTAAGTTGCCCAATAACTAGTTTGACGGCCTGCAAGATCCTGAGGACTGGTTAGTCGACTACCTGGAGACAGTAAAATTGACGGGTGGAACTAAAGCAACAGCCATGCAGAGCACCCAGGTGCACTTGAGTGGAGCAGCACTGTCATGGATAAAAAAGCTACCGCCCGGATCCATCGACAGCTGGGAAACTTTCGAGGACATATTTGTGAAGAATTTCCTATCCACATGCAAGAAACCTGTCGGCACCCCGGAGGTCAGGGCTAGACAAACCCAGATATCACATCTGGCATAAGCCTAACCTAGATCTCTAGGGCCTACAGGGTGAGAATCGGTAACACAACAGTGACTCTACGACTGAAAGCAAATATATTGCAACTCTTAGCGAAGTTAAGATCCAAATTTATTACACGCGAGGTCACTGACCACAATTCAACAAGCAACGGAAAGCAAATTATGTTATCTAGATAACAAGACTGCAAAGGGCCTAAGAGGCCATAACATAAGGCGACGTCCCAGCCCATAAGTCTTAGGCTGCCGCCTGAGGAACTCCAAACTACTCGTCGACGCCAAGGTAGAAGCCACCATCAGTTGGAAGAACTTCGTCTGAAACAAAGCATGCAAGGCTGAGTACAGGGACTCAGCAAGACTTAGTACAACCTGTTAGCAAAGCGGGTATGCGAGGCTTTATGTGGAGCTTATTTTGCGGAAAGCCGGCTTTTCCTTTGTAAACAGGAGGGAGCGAGGCTCGTCTATTCAGACCATTTTCAAAAGGGGTAAGAGAGCGATAACAACTCTAGCTCTAAGATCATCATGTTGAATCCACCGAAACTTCATCATTACCTGAACCTTTCACCTAGGATCACCCCTCGACACCCTGAGAAGGGATCCTTATCACACATTGATATCAGGTTTTATGGTTAGGTTCAAGTTGTCTATGATCATCACGTCCTTTCCCAAGTCGTCCGTAACCGTGGACACGGCTTTTCGAAAATATTTACCCCGAGGGTGTACAACTTTACCCACACGCGCCGACCGACTCTTAGTGCCACTAGATTAACACACTTCCTTGGTGTGCCGAGCAGAGGGTGGTCGACCAAAACCTTTCCCTTACTTCGCCTATTCCATGAGTCAAACTAACCGGGAGCTCCGTCATCGTAGGTAGCCATTCTCCGAGGCGGTCCCGGTCATTGTGTGCGAGGGATCCAGGTTCAATGCCTCCAACATCCTTCACCCCGGCCACGCCCCGTATGATGCACTTTGAAAACCTTTTCCACCTTTCCCCATGCGTATGGCAAATGGAACTCGCAAACTAATTGACTCATGGGTAAGCTAGGTAAGTTCGGGCCAAGGGGTTCCCATGGGCCCCGTGTGGCCGTACGCTCAGTCTTGGTTCCGAAGGCGAGAACCTCAGGTCCTAGTATCGGCGAGAACGAGTCAAATCACCACATACCCATGTGGCGGCCCATCCAAGCCTTTAGCATGTTTATTAACATCATCTCTGATCTTACCACGTCATCCTGACAAAGTAGGTTCATTCGTAGCTCTGATTCATCAACAGGATGGATCAGACTTCAACAGCTAAGCATGGCTAAGCATATCATATATAAGGCTCTAGCGATGCGATCAAGCTCAACCTAGTTTTGCTGGGGAGCGGTGGATCGGGAACTTTAGGCTACAAGGATAGATTATGCACACATAGGATATCTACAACTGCCGATAAAACATATTTGAAGCGTATGCAATATGTAATAACCAGAAGTAAAAGTATTTCGAAACCATATATGAACCGAGGTTAGGGCTTGCCTTGTCCCTCGTTGTTACGGTGCTCGCTCTTCGGTGGCGTTGATCTCAGGTTCGCGTTCGGTCCCTATCGAGAAGAACCAAATACAGGAAAGGAAGAGCACAATCAAGACATGGTATAATGCAATGCACATACAATATGATGACATGTCATATTAAAGGGATTCGGTTAACCCTAGGTGCATCGATGGAATTTAGAGGTGTTCGGCAACGATCCCGACATAAGGGGGGTCGATTTAGGGTTTCATTAAGGGTCCACATTTAATTGGGTCAAACATGTATGAAACATGGATAAACAATTAGTAAATGTTTTTCTGATCATTTTGATATATAATTTTATATTTTTCTGATTTAAAATGAATTACTTATTAATTACAGAAAATAAAACAGAATTAAAAGAAAAAGAGTTATGGCGTCATGCTGACGTCAGCCGCCGTGAGCTCACTGTGAGCTCGGGTCGAGCTCAAATTGAGCGATTGAGGCCGCAATCGCACGCGCGGGCAGGGGTATTCGACTCAGCTCAATGCGGGGAACTGATTGGTGGTGGCGCCGCCGGCTATTGGCCGCCGGAGCATCGCCGGCGACGAGCGCGAGCGGCGGCCGGGACAGGTGCTGCATGGCAGCGGTGCTAGAGAGGGTTAGGGAGAGAGCTGAGGGCACCAGGAGGGAGCAGAGCTCACCGCGAGCACGAGGACGTGGTCGGCGACGGCCGGGGAGCCTCGCCGGCGCCGGAATCGAGCGGTGGCCGGCCGGTAATGAAGTTAGGGTTAGGGTTTTCTAGGGCGTCGGGGCCGCGGGGAGGGGAGAAGTGGGGCGCTAGGGCTTGGGGCGGCGGTGGCGCGCCTCTTATAGCCGCCGGGGGGCGGCGGAGAGTATCCTGGCCAGCCAGGCCATCGGGTGGCCGGCGAGCAGCCACCGAGCTGCTTCAGTCGGCGGGAAGACGACGCCAATTTTGCAAAAACCCCCCTAGGGGAAAATTGGGCTGTGGTGGGTTTGCTGCTGGGCCACCTGGGCCGAGCTGGGCTGCGGCCGAGAAGGAAAAGAGAGAGAGGGAAGGAGAAGTGGGCTGAGCCCAGGGAAGAGAGAGGAGAGGGTTTTCCCTCTATTTTTCTTTCTTCTTTCTCCTTTTTCTATTTCTTCAATTCAATTCAAATTTGAATCTGTTTGAATTTGGTTTGAAAACTCAAACTTTTCAGTGATATTTCTAAACACACATGGCCTTATTGAGAAACAACAAAACCATGTTGCTTAGTATTAAAAACTTGCAAGATTTGAATGAGAAAGAAATAGAGAGGAATTTGCATAATTCAAAAATGGAGATGCAAATTTTGTTCAAACTCAAACTACATGCATGAGATGCACATGAACACTCATTTATTTATGATAACAAGGTTGGGATTTTACAACTCTACCCCCCTTACAAGAATCTCGTCCTCGAGATTCCTAGATTTTAGAAAAGAAGGAAGGGTACTCAGATCATAAACGATCTTCTCGTTCCCAGGTTGCTTCTTGCTCAGAATGATTAGACCACTGAACTTTCAGGAACTTGATGCTCTGACGTCGAGTTTTACGCTCGGCTTCATCAAGGATACGAATAGGATGTTCTCGATAAGTTAGATCTTCTTGAAGGTCAAGAGTCTCGTGATCAACACCACAGATAGGATCTTTGAATCAACGCTTGAGTTGGGACACATGGAAGACATCATGAACTTCAGGAAAGTTGGAAGGTAACTCCAACTTGTAAGAAACATTGCCACGCTTGGCAAGGACGCGGAAAGGACCAACATAGCGAGGTGCTAGTTTGCCTTTGATACCGAAGCGACGGACTCCCTTGAGAGGAGTGACCCGAAGATAAGCTTGATCACCAATTTCATACTTCACTTCTTGATGATGGCGATCATAGTAGCTCTTTTGACGTGACTGAGCAGTTTTCAGAAGCTCGCGAATAATGCGAACTTGATCTTCTGATTCATTGATTATATCTGGTCCAAAGAACTTTCTTTCTCCAGTTTCAAACCAGTTCAAAGGAGTTCTACACCTTCTGCCATACAAAGCTTCAAAAGGTGCCATGCCCGAGGCTAGATTGGAAGCTGTTGTTATAGGTGAACTCGGCAAATGGAAGGCACTTTTCCCAATCTTTACCGAAGGATATAACACATGCCCCGAGCATGTCTTCAAGAATTTGATTCACTCTTTCGGTTTGACCACCGGTTTGAGGATGATAGGTCTGTCTTGAAGGAAAGACGAGTTCCCATAGCTTTTTGAAGACTTTCCCAAAATTTGGAGGTAAACAAACTTCCACGATCGAGAGATGATCTTCTTGGGAACACCATGAAGAGCAACTATCCGGGATATGTATAGATCGGCCGGTTGACTAGCACGAATATCTTCCCAAACGAGGAAGGAAATGAGCAACCTTGGACAGACGGTCAACCACTACCCATATAGCATCTTTTCCATTTTTGGTCTTGGGGAGACCGGTAATGAAGTCCATGCCAATTTCATCTCATTTCCACTCTGGAGTAGATAGAGGTTGGAGAGTGCCAGCATGTCTTTGATGTTCAGCCTTCACACGACGACAAACATCGCATTCAGCAACAAACTTAGCGATCTCTTGCTTCATCCCAGACCACCAGAATCTTTGGCGAAGATCCCGATACATTTTGGTACTACCAGGATGGATGGAGAGGGTGATTCATGAGCTTCTTTAAGGATTAGCTCTTTGAGATCTTGTTTATCCGGCACGACTAGACGCTTACCGAAATAAACGGTACCTTGATCATCAATGGAGAAACATTTAGCAACTCCGCTAGCAATGTTCTTCTTGATCTCGATAATGCCAGAATCTTGCTTCTGAGCCTTAATGATCTGGTCTTCAAGAGAGGGCTTCACCTCTAGATTAGCAAGGAATCCACTAGGAACAATCTCAAGGTTGAGTTTTGCAAGTTCCTCATAGAGAGAAGGTTACGCTTGCTTAACCATCAGATTGTTGCAATAGGACTTCTGACTTACCGCATCAGCAACGACATTGGCTTTGCCGGGTTTATAGTTGAGACCCAAGTCATAATCTTTTATGACTTCTAGCCATCTTCTCTGTCTGATATTCAGATCCGGCTGGGTGAAAAGATACTTCAGACTTTGATGATCCGAGTACAACTCACAACGATTACCATAAAGGTAAGGTCTCCATTGCTTAAGAGCATGGATCACAGCTGCAAGCTCGAGATCATGAGTAGGGTAATTAAGCTCATGTGGTTTCAACTGTCGAGAGGCATAGGCCACCACATGGCCATCTTGCATCAACACACATCCGAGCCCTTGAAGAGAGGCATCGCAATAGACAACGAAGTCTTTGCTTGTGTCCGGAAGGACGAGCACAAGAGCGATAGTCGGCTTGGTTTTCAAAACCCGGAAACTTTCTTCAGACCTTTTCTGACCATTCGAACTTCTTATCTTTCTTGAGAAGATCGGTCATTGGCTTGGCAATCTTGGAGAAATTTTCAATGAATCGGCGGTAATAACCCGCCAGACCGAGAAAACTTCGAATCTCCTTAGCTGACTTAGGTGTCTTCCAAAACGGCTTGAACTTTATCTGGAATGACTGCAACACCTTTTTCAGAGATAACATGACCAAGGAATATGAGCTCTTTTAACCAAAACTCACATTTGGAGAACTTTGCGTAGAGACGGTGCTCACGAAGTTTGGTTAGCACCAGACGGAGATGTTCATCATGTTCATCTTCGGTTTTGGAGTAGATCAGAATATCGTCGATGTAGACCACGACGAACTTGTCAAGATACTCCATGAAAACAGAGTTCATGAGCCGCATAAAAGTGGCTGGAGCATTTGTAAGGCCAAAGGACATGACAGTGTACTCGTAAAGACCATAACGAGTTGTGAACGATGTCTTTGGAATGTCCTCCTTTCGGATTTTGATTTGATGGTACCCTGATCTCAAATCCATCTTGGAGATGACTGTGGCACCAGACAACTGATCAAAAAGATCATTGATTATAGGAAGAGGGTATTTGTTCTTGATTGTCACTGCATTGAGCGGACGGTAATCAACAACCAGCCGCGGAATGTTGGTATCTCTCTTCTTGACAAAGAGGGCAGGGCAACCCCGGGAAGAAGTGCTGGGTTGTATGAAGTTCTTCTCTTCCAACTCCTCTAACTGCTTCTTCGAGTTCAACCAACTCTTCCGGAGGCATACGATATGGTCTCCGGAAACAAGGGCGATTCAGGAACCAACTCAATGACAAAGTCTACACTTCGATCAGGTGGCATGCCAGGTAACTATTTAGGGAAGACATCTGGAAAGTCACGGACCACCCAGACATCGGAGATTTCTGGTTTAGGCAGGGCTTCAATGGCATACAACTCGGCTTCAGGAGTAAACCTTGCCGATGGAGGTATTGCAGATGGAGCCCAGTATAGAATGCTTTTGCCGGAAATATCGGTCATTATGATAGACCTGGCTGAACAATCAATGACAACCTTATGCTTTACTAGCCAATCCATGCCCAAGATGACATCAATGTCAGTTGACTTGAGGGCAATGAGAGAGGTGGGGAACAACAGATGCCCTATACTGATTATAACCTCAGGGGTAATCCAAATGGTTTGCCAATGTGAACCAGGAGTTGTGATCTCTAGAGGCGAGGGCATTGTCTCGAAGGGTATATCATGCTTTTGTGCAAACTCTTGAGATATGAATGTATGCGATGCTCTAGAATCAAATAGAACTGTAGCTAGGATTGAGTTTATATAGAGCGTACCCATTAGGACGCTTGGATCCTCTTCAACCTCATCAACAGGGACATGGGTCATACGAGCATGACCAGAGGAGGGATCAACGGAATGGATCTTGGGTTAAAGGCCAGCATCATGTACTTAGATTCACACTAAGAGAACCGAGCACAATCCGGGACCTTCGGTTCAAGTCCAAGGGGAAAACACAAATAAAGGGTAACTACTATCTGAGTGACACGGAGGACACTACGAGGTAGTAATCACAAGGTAACTTTCAAGAAGCCATACCTAGCTTCGAAGTATTATTCAAGAGAATTAAAAAGGGAAGGAGGCATCCAAGGTAAGAAGAAACCTTGAAGCCTAGAACAGAATTATGTGGAACCCACAAAGTAAAAAAGATCATGAGAAACAGATTCCTTGGAAAGGATTTAACGGAATGATAACATTCACTGAATAGAAGGAACAAGATTCAGATCAACTGATGTAACTTTAGGAATACCGAGTTAAGCAACCAAGTACGGAGTACTTATGGAGAAAACAACCCAAACCCGTAGATCCTATAAGTTTGGAAATATCAGGGTAGGAGTAAAACCTTTTTCAATCAAAACAAGGTAAAATGACTCAGCATTAGAGTGACACCAGATAAGGAGTAAAAAGAATCCTATTCAGATTTTTGCAAATACTTTTAGCTTTCAAATAGTTTTCACAACTACTAGACTCAACATCTGACAAGGGATTAACTTGTCAATGCCTACGGGTTATAGGCTAGGGTTTAGTTAGAAGTAGAGGGCAAGTAGATCTCGAAGGTTTCAGCCGAAAAGTACTCGACGATTACGAAAACTAGGGTTTGTGAACAATGATTCGATGATCTCTTCGTCCCTCGACTCCCCCTTTATATAAGAGGTGGAGCCGAGGGTTTCGTTTTGTACAAGTTACGGAGTCGGGACGGTTTCTAACTCATCCCGCCAAATTACAAACAACACTTCCTATTACAACTCTACTTTCCTTAATATATCTTGGGCTCTCGAACCTTCTTATTCTTCGGGTAGTGGGCCTTCATTAAACCCCGGGTACCATCTTTGGCAGGCCCATTTGGGATGCCTATGTCGATAGCCCCGAGATTTTGCTTGAATCGTAGAGTCGGGGAAAATCTCCATTGTTTATTTTTATTCGACAATTTAAACTTTTCTATATTTCTTTATATAAATTTCTATATTGTACGGGGATATTGGTAGTTGGGGCTAGTTCATCGACGGATCGGGTACTAGTTAAGCTGCTCTAGTGGCAATCCGCAAAAACCTACTTCAAGATCACGTCCCTGGACATGATCTCGGGATGCTTGGTGCAAACTTCGACGGGTGCCGCTTAAGGTCTTACCATTCTGTCGAGTCCCGGTCAAATTTATCGAGTACCTAACGCGTCCGTTAGGATTTTTCGTCGTATCCGTTGATACGGATAAAAGTAACGAGAGCGCAGTCTTCGGCGATGCCACGCCCAGCGAACGGATGCGGGGTCTTACCTTCGCAAATTTGCGGCATTCGAGAAATTGATCGCAACTTTGGCGTTCGAGAATATATTGTCGAGTGCTTTTCCGGCTGTTGGAATGGCACATTTTATCGAGTCAAATATGACTTATATTAATCTCCCGATGGGAGTATATGTAGAGTTAATTATAACTCGAAATATACTCTCTTGCTTTTCTATCTTTCTTTCTTTTCCTTTTTAAATTTCATCGGGCACGCGAACAGCGTTCCCGATGGGAGTAGCCCGAGGCTACAGCCAAGAACTTGTGCTTGGTTGTAGGCTCAACATTTTAGTCCACCTTGTCGCTATATTGCCATTATTTCCCGATATTCTCTCTTTTCTTTCTTCTTTTTTTTTATCTCTCGGGTGCGCGAACAGCGCTCCCGATGGGAGTAGCCCCCGAGGCTACAGCCAAGAACTTGTGCTTGGTTGTAGGCTCCCATAATTTCTATATTTGCCATAGTCGAAATTTTACTTTTATCGAAGTAGCCCCCGAGCATTTGGGCAAAAACTTGTTTCTGACCAAAGGCTCCCGAAGTATTCAAATAACTTCTCCTGTCGCCATTCTCCTTTTATTTTTCTTGTCGACATACTTTCCTTTGTCAAATTCACTTTAGTTCTATTAATAGTCGGGATTTTTCTGCTTTGTGGGTCCATTGTTCCCACCATGTTGACACGTCGTGCAAGTGGGGGACACACGTCCTCCGCTTTTCCTGGCGCACGTACGGTAACGCTTGTCTTGTTCCACTTCAGTAAAAATACCTTTTTACCCTCTTATCTACTAGATCTTTTTTCACCACACGATTTCTTCATCCAACGGTTCATTACTTCTCCCGAAGCCTATATAAACCTTTCTTCAACCTCGGTCCACTCCTTCGCTTGCGCCGCACATTATTCCCCTCTGCAAAAACTTCCCTTGCGCCCAACTCTGTTTGATCTTCTGCACGCACAAGGCTTGCTTTTCCGGTCTCGTTGATGCCACCGCGCACGCGACTCACTCGCCATAGTACTCCGGAATCCACGATGGCTGCTGAAGATCTTGAGTGGGAGAGATCTAAAATCTCCAACCGGGATGTCAACATGATGAAAAGGCTTGGCCTCGATGAAGAAAGAAGACGCCATCCGCTTTCCCGGCGAAGAAAGCTACCCCAACCCTCCAATGGAGTACCGGGTTAGTTTCGTTGATCATCTCATCCGCGGCCTTTCTACCCCAATCCACGATTTCCTCCGCGGTCTTCTCTTTGTCTATGGGATTCAGTTGCACCGGTGACCCCCAATTCCATCCTTCATATTTCTATTTTCATCACAGCTGTGCGAATGTTTCCTTGGAATCACTCCTAATTGGGTTCTTTGGAAACGCATTTTACTGCCTCCGCCGCAATGGCTCCCACAACGCCACTTATAACATAGGTGGTGTTGTTATACGTGTCCGAGCGACGTTGATTACTTCGACGTCAAATTTCTGATTACTGTCCAAGGATGGCGCAAAAGGTGGCTCTACATACGCGAAGAAAGTGCCAACTACTGTCGAGCACAACATAGTCCCTTTTGACGGAAGTGCCAAAATTCAACGCCGCCGTTCTGGGATGCTTGAAGCTTCCGAAGAAGAGAAAAAGGCGACGAAGCACTTATGTCTCGTATTCATCGGCTTCAAAATACTCGAGGCAAAGAGGCTGTGCGGTGTCCAAATCACTTGCCTACTTTCTTAGGATTAGAGTGCGGCCTCTTCGGGCTCGCAAAAATCCCCTTTGGACATATCTTGGTAACAATGACGCCAATAGGCTCTCCAATGATCTTTACGTGAAGGACTTGGAAAAGCTTATTCGAAGAATTTCCTCGGCTGAGCAAGAGGGATCCTATTCCTTCCTCTTGCCGCGTGGAACCATACGGCTCCACCAATCCTCTCCCCAAGGTATTTTGTCTTCTCGAGTTTTTATCTTGTTACGAACTTTTCTTGTATCTCATTGTTTTGATATCTCTCTAATTTTTCTTTTGTCGTTATTTTTACGCAGAACCATCCTACTATGGATTCTCTTCCTCCTCTTCATGAGGGTGGAGATGTCGAGGAAAGGGCCGTTGTCGACGATGACAACCAGGAGGCCCCCTCTTTTGTGAATGAACCCGCAGATTCTCGAAAATCTGCGGGATCTATTGAAAAGGATGCTGCCTCTGAAGGTACTACATCAGCACAATCTCCTCCTCCTGCTGTTTCTCCGAAGAACAAAAGGAAAAGGAGCAATGCCGAAGATTCCGGGACCTCCAAACCCGAAGAAACCTGCCCCTTCACCTCGAAAGGCAGCTTATGATCCATATATCGAGAGTCTCATCAGCTCGTAAGTTCCTTGCTTCTTTTTATTTTTCTATTCGAAGAATTTTATTTGCCTTGCTTTTTATGCTGCCACCTTTTTGTCACAGTGATGATGATGAAGAAACACCAACTTTAGATGTGGCTGCTCGAACGAGCACGTCACATACTTTAGTTATTTCAGAAAAGCCAGTTGAAGGAGAAGAATCGTCGCCTCCTCAACAAAATGTCGGCACATCTACTCCTCCTTCGAGCCCCCTTGTCCCTTCGCCGAAAAGGGCAAGGACTGAAGTAATTCCGGAGCCGAGTCTCCAATTGAGTAGCTCTTCAAACCCTCTCTTGGATGATGTAAGTTCTCCATATTCTTGTCTCTGTCTGTCTTTCTTCTGTTTGCTTCTAAGTGCCATTATATTTTCCTCATACCGAAATTTTCTTGCTTTGTCCCTTTTTTTTTAACAGCCCATGATCAAAGAGCTTATTCGCATCGGTGCTCAATTCATTGGATATCGTGAATATGCTCAACAAGCTGAAGGTGATGCCTTGCCGCTTTCTTTTGTACCATTACTCTGTTACTCCTTTGTTGCCGAAATTTTAACAAAGTTCTATCTTTCTTGGCAGAGAAAATGGCGGCTATCAACGAGCGTTCCAATGCACTAGCTCAAAAATTAGAGCAAAGTGAAGAGGCTCGTAAAAAGGCCGAATTGGACGCTGTTGAAGCTAGAGCAGAGGCTGACAAGGCCAAGTACGAGGCTGCTGGTGTCGAAGATCTTAGAAAGAGACTTCACGCTGCCGAGAATTCGGCGAGCGAGCACATAGCTGCACAAGCTGCTCGCGAGGAAGCGATCCTTAAGCGTATAAGGACGCAAAGTCGCCGCTTCCTCGGTAAGTATACGAACCACTTCATATCTTTTGTATTTTCTTCTTTGCATTCACTTGTTGCTCAATAAGTTTCTTTCTTTGACGGGTAGAACATCTCAAGAGTTTGAACTTGAAGATCCCGACAATGATGCCCTTCTTGACGCCTTTTCCGTCCTCGAGTTTCATGGGTCGGAGGCACGCGAAGGCATTGATCATGCCAAAGCAGGGCTGTCGCGGCTCTTTCCTTATTTCTTCCCGAAGAAAGAGGAACCCGAAACTTTCCTTAACTTGGCCAAGTGCTTTGATCCACGGAAGATCTTGGGCTGAAGGTGCGTCAAGAGAATATGAAGGTCGCCGTTGAGAGCACCTTGTTGCCTTGGTGGCCAATAGCCAACAAACTATCGGCGGGCGAAAGTTGGCGACAACGAGCGAGATAGAACAATCAAGGTGGAGGTCGCCGATCAAGGCAGCTAAGCCCAACACGAAGAAAATCTTGGCCTATCTCGGGATCGCGCCGTCTTCGACTCCTAGCTCATCAAGGCCGGAGGTCTAGTTGAATGCCTCTTTGCTTTTTCTTTTTAGCGTACCTTGTTCTTTTGACTTTGTCGCCGTAGTGTTCTTGGCGATAGGCTGCTTCGATAGGTCTCTAGGAGGTCCTTCTTTTGTAATAGACATGTATATATTATGGGAATGAATGGAAATCTATCTTTTCTCGGTGATTGATGTCGAAATATTTCTTTTTTTCCGGTTAATTTTTGACAATTATACGCCAGCTCACGATCCTTCCAATATTTCGCCTTCTTCCCACTCAAAGAGAGCTCTTGCTTGGTACTACTCCTCTCGAAGATTCTTTGCCGCAAGAATTGGATGATCTTCGGCAACAACTTCGGTATGCGAAGAAACAAACACTTGTGATGATGGAGAAGTCTCGCAAATCATGCGAAGCCGAAAAAGTTGCACTTCAACAAGCTCACGAGGCCGTGGCCGCCGGGGAGGTTCTTTGCTTCCGAGGCTGAGAAGGCAACTACTCGAGAAAATTTCATGCTCGAAATGCTTGAATGAAGCCGGTGCGGATATGTCGGGTATGTTTGTTTTCGTTCTCACTATCTTCAGTCTTCATGCTACGTCTCTTGAATTTTTCGTTTCTTTGTTTTCATAGGCTCCTTTACGATACTTGTTCTTTGAAGAGGAAAGGGTAAATACTAGGACAAACCTCCTTGTTAACCTTTCCCTTGATCATGGCTCTCTGTTTTGGGCTACCCGGAGAGGACCCGCCAAATTGTCGGATTTCAAGATCGCGCCTCCCAAACTCGCGACTTCCTTGACTTCGTAGCAAGACCTTGTCTATGATTTATAATTCCATGTTTCCTCGAAACGCTCAACCAAAGACTCTTCTCGAGCTAATGGAAAAGTTTAAGGATGCCCACGGGATCCATGACTTTGTCAAAGCTCAGCGGTAGGCTGGCGCCAGATTTGCTCTTATCATGCTTCGGATCTGCCACTCAAAGCTTGATCTGACCCAAGTTGTTGCGAGAGTCCATGAGAAGGTACGACGCCGAAGAGTTGGTGTCGGCCGTATTAACACGAAGGTTTCACCTATAAGCTGAGGAAATGATTGAAGACCTTCTTCGGATGGATGCCGACTTTTTTGCAGATGGACATTATGCTGATTTTCTTGGTGCTGCTCCCGAAGAAGACAGGATTACCCTTGACAATATATTGAACCAGGACTAATTTTTTCCTTTGGTAGCTAATTCTTCCTTGTAAATCGTGATTGTGATTATATTGTGAAGCGAACATCATATTTCTATATTTGTCTAGCCCCCGAGTATTTTCGGTGACTATTCGCTGTATTTGTATAGTGCGAGGTTTTGAACCAAGGCAATAATATGTAATTTTGGCGAATATCAGCCCCCGAGCTTTTTTATTTAGTACTATTTTGTATTTTTATTGACTCACGAGGTATTTTAATACCAAGGCGAGGTTTTTCTTTATGCGAGGAACTATATTGAAATTTGTCGGGTTGAAGATTTGAGCACGTCGAGAAAGAAAAGTTATATTGACACTATCTTTATTATATTGCAGCACCACGAGCCCGCCTCATTAAAAACCTTTCCCGGCCCCACTCGGTGCCCCGAAAAAGGAAAAGAGTGCGTACGAAAACTCGTGGGCGTTTCGGTACATTGAAGGTTTACAAGGACTATATTTTAGCTCTAGGCGTAGAACCGCACTGAGTTGCGCCACGTTCCGGGGGTTTTGCTCCTCCACCCCTGTCTTCTTGTCCTTTATCTGTATGCTCCTCCTCAGATTACTTCCGTGACGATATAGGGACCAAGCCATGGTGACTCGAGTTTTTCATGACTTTTTTGCGTGAGCCGAAGAACTAAGTCTCCCACTTGAAAGGATCTTGGCCGCAAACGTCGGCTTGTGGTAATTCTTCAAGTCCTGTTGGTATTTGGTGACCCTTGATAATACTTCGTCTCGAGCTTCGTCGAGTGCGTCTACGTCGTCTTCCAATGCTGTCCTTGAAGCTTCTTCATTATATGCTGTGACTCTAGGGGAGTCGTGCTCTATTTCTATTGGTAGTACTGCCTCCGCGCCATGGACCAGAAAAAACGGGGTTTCTTGTGTCGTCGTATTTGGTGTTGTTCGGATGCTCCACAGCACACTTGGTAGTTCTTCAGGCCAGGTATGTCGAGCTTTTTCTAATGGTCCCAACGGGCGTTTCTTGATGCCATTGCGGATAATGCCATTGGCTTTCTCGACCTGCCCGTTGGTTTGAGGATGTGCAAGCGACGCAAAGTGCGGCTTGATACCCACTTCTTTGCGGTAATCTTTGAATTCGTGGGATGTAAAGTTACTGCCATTGTCCGTGACGATGCTATGAGGCACTCCAAATCTGAAGACGAGGCCTTTTATGAATTTTCTTGCGGATGCTCCATACGGCGAATTTATCGGCTTCGCTTCTATCCACTTTGTAAATTTGTCGACAGCTACTAGCATGTATTCCTTTCCTCCTGGCCATGATTTGTGTAACTTTCCCACCATATCGAGTCCCCATTGTGCAAAGGGCCACGACAATGGTATTGGTGCTAGTTACTGCTGTCTGGAGAGTGAGGTTTTGCGGCGAACCTTTGACACGCATCGCAAGTCCTTACTATTTCTTTGGCGTCCTCGATTGCTGTCAACCAGTAGAATCCTGCCCGAAAAACCTTGGCTGCGATGGCTCGACTACTCGCGTGGTGGCCGCATATTCCTTCGTGTACATCCTTCAGAATTACTCTTCCTTCTTCGGGTGTTACACACCTTTGCGAACGCACTGAAATACTTCGCTTGTACAGTTCTCCTTTGATCACCGTGAAAGCTTTAGACCGTCGAATTACTCGCCTTGCTTCAAGCTGGATCGTCGGGTATTTCTTTCCGAGGATGTATGATATATATGCTTGCATCCAAGGAACCTGTACCATCATCACAAGCTCTTGTTCCTCTTCATCCTCCGTGGTTTACGTGAGGGGTGTCGAAGTTTTTTCTTTTTTACGCACCTTTTTTGGCTTTGTAGATCTCTCCGATATTTCTTCCCAAAACACTCCTGGCGGGACCGGGAGGCCTCTGCGACCCGATGTTTGCGAGGACGTCGGCTTCATCGTTGCTCAATCTACTGATGTGGTTTACCTCGCATCCATCAAATAGCTTCTCGAGTTCATTGTACACCTCCTTGTATGCTACCATGCTATCATTGACTGCATCACATTGGTTCATAACTTGCTGGGCCACCAATTGTGAGTCGCCAAAGATTTTTAGTCGAGTTGCACCGCATGCTTTCGCCATCTTCATCCCGTGTATGAGGGCTTCATATTCCGCTTCATTGTTAGATGCGTTAGGGAACGTCATCCGAAGGATATACTTCAATTTGTCGCCTTCAGGTGATATAAGTACTACTCCTGCGCCAGCTCCTTCTACTATCTTGGACCCGTCAAAATTCATGGTCCAGGTTCTCGACAAGTATGGGGGTCCTGTGTTTTGCAGCTCCATCCACTCTGCGATGAAGTCCGGCAAAACTTGCGACTTGATTGCTTTTCTTTTTTCATACGTGATGTCCCGAGGAGAAAGTTCTATTCCCCAAAGGGAGACACGACCCATAGCTTCTGGATTGTTCAGTATATTTGACAAAGGAGCCTCATTGACCACTATGATCGGGTGTGCCGAAAAATAGTGACGCAATTTTCGTGCTGTTGTGAATACTCCATATGCTAGCTTTTGGTGCGAGGGTACCTTTGTTTTGATGGTGATAAAACTTCGCCGACGAAGTATGCTTGGCCTCTCGTACTCCGTGGAGTTTTCCTTCTTCTTCTCTTTCGACAACTAGCACCGAGCTTACCACTTGGGGCGTGGCTGCGATGTATAGCGAGGAGAGGTTCCTTTTCCTTCGGCGCCACCAAAATTGGTGGTGTCGAGATTTTACGCTTCAAATCTTCGAAGGCTCTGTCGGCTTCTTCGTTCCACTGGAATTTGTCTCCTTGCTTTATTAAAGCATAGAATGGTAACGCTTTTTCTCCTAGCCTGGCGACGAATCTGCTCAAAGCTGCCACTCGCCCTGTTAGTTGTTGTATCTCTTTTAACTTTGTTGGCTTTCTCATTGTTACAATAGCTTGTATTTTATCGGGATTTGCTTCAATCCCTCTTGCTGAGACTAGAAACCCCAAGAGTTCTCCTGTTGGGACACCAAAGGAACACTTCGTCGGGTTCAACTTCGAGCAGAATTTGTTGAGGTTGTCGAACGTTTCCTTGAGGTCCTCGATCGGTGTTGTTCCTTCTTTTGATGTTATGACGACGTCGTCGATGTATACTTGCACGTTTTTCCCAATGCTGTGTCGCCAAGCACTACGCATCATCCTACGATATGTTGCTCCCGCGTTTTTTAGACCAAAGGGCATTGTTACGTAACAAAACACGCCATAAGGTGTAATGAACGCAGTCTTTACTTCATCTTCTTCTTTCAACCTGATCTGGTTATAACCGAGAATACGCGTCCGGGAAGGAAAGACGTTCGCATCCAGCCAGTGGAGTCGATAATTTGATCGATCCTCGGGAGGGGAAAGTGATCCTTTGGACAATGTTTGTTGAGACACGTAAAGTCGACGCACATGCGAAGGACCTTAGTGTTTTTCTTTGGCACCATCACGGGATTTGCTACCCATGTGGCTTACGTGAATATCTCTTTGATAAAACCAGCTTCTTGTAGTCGATTGATTTCGACGGCATAGCTTTGCGGTTTGGTTCCGAAAAACGCCGCAAAGGTTGTTTGATTGGTCTCGCTGATGGATCCAAATTTAGGTGGTGCTCGGCAAGTTCCACGGGTACTCCTGGCATGTCAGCTGGACACCATGCGAAGATTTTCCGAGTTCTCACGGAGGAACTCGACGAGCGCGCTTTCCTATGCGATATCCATGTTGTTTGCGATAGATGTCGTCTTTTTCGGGTCCGTCGGGTGAATGCTGCACCTCCTTAGAATTTTTCTCTGTATTGAAAGTTGATTCTTTATTTGGCCTTCCAACGTACGGCGGTACGTCGTAATCGGTCATACTTTTTGACGCCAAATACTCAGCTTGCATCCCGAAAGTTTCGATAACCGATGAAAATCCTTGTCGCACTTATCGGCTAAGGCGAAGCTTCCTTTGGCTTGTGATTGGTCCCTTTGGTCCGGGCAATCTCCACAACAGGTATGTATAGTGTGGTACTTGCCATAAATCTAGCATATGCTTGGTCGTCCCAACAAAGCGTGATCTTGCGATGGAAAATCCACGACTTCAAACTCCGGTTTCTCGATTCTATAATTTTCTCGGGTTCCAAAGCGAACGTCGAGGTTGATCTTCCCCAATGGGTAACTTGGTTTCTCCGGTGTGATGCCGTGGAACCTTGTGTACGTTGGCTTCAAGTTTGCTAAGGATATGTTCATCTTCCTCAATGTATCTGCATACATAAGGTTTAAGCTGCTTGCCACCATCTATGAATACTCGAGAAACATCAAATCCCGCAATAGCTGCTGCGAGAATAAGTGCTTGACTGCCCTGGTCGAGGAACTTGCTGCGGATGATCCGCTATGGTGAAGCCGATGTCTTGCCCTGACCAGTTGAGGTACTCAACTGTTGGTGGAGGCATTTTCTCTGCCATGAACACCTGTCTCGAGATTACTTTTTGAGTTCTATTGGACGGCCTTCCCTTCTGAATCATCGACACCGCTCCGTTTGAGTTAGGGTCGACATAAGGTGGTGGTGGAGGTGCTGCCGCTATTCTGAGCTGATGCCGATTGTCGTCTGTAATCGCGGGAGGTGGTGGTAGGTGAACTTCGCTCCTGGGCTCCCGAGGATTTCTCTGTGCTGCTCGAGCGTGAGCGTTTTCTGCACATCTGAACATTGCCTGAAAATTTCGACAGTCTTTCTGCAGGTGCCCTGACTGTCTTTTCCCGTTGCTGTCGAGGAAAAAGTGCATCTGGCACGGTCCGTTCAGCATTTCTTCGGGGGACACGAAAGGTCTTGGAAACCTTGGCCCACTATTTTGTCGTTTGCGGGAGTCGTCCCTATTATCGCTTCGCTGCTCATTGCTTCTCTGATAATCATCTCTATTGTTTCCTCCTGTGTTTGCCCGAAATCCTGCCGAAATTTGCCCTGGGGCGTCATAGTTCGGATACTGCCGAGGAAATCGTCGCCTCGATTGATAATTTCGACCACGGTCCTCCTCTGGCGACCTGTGTCGTTTATTGTGGACAGCGTCTTCTCCATCTGCCCATCTATTTGCTATCTCCATCAACGCGGATATTGTCTTTGGATTGGTCCTTCCCAAGTCCTCGACAAAATCTCCACGCCTAATTCCTGCGACAAACGCATCTATTGCTCTCTCGTCAGATATATTTTCTGCCGAGTTTTTTATGATGTTCCACCTTTGGATGTATTTTCTCATTGACTCATCTGGCTTTTGTCGACATGCCCTCAGCTCTTCTAACGACGCAGGTTTTTTGCACGTGGACCTGAAGTTTTTGACGAATACATCCTCGAAACTTTCCCAGCTGTCGATAGATCCTGGCGGAAGCTTTTTGATCCAAGATCGTGCGGCTCCACTTAAGTGCACCTGAATACTTTGCATGGCTGTTGCCCTAGTTCCTCCGAGTTAACTTCACCGTCTCGAGGTAATCAACTAGCCAATCCTCCGGATCTTGCAAGCCGTCGAATTTTTGAAGTGATCGAGGCAACTTAAATCCCGAAGGGACTCGAGTTTTTCGTACTCTCCTTGTGAAGCACGGCAGGCCGCACATGTCCTCGTCGTTAAGCTCCGGGGATTGCCGATGATCCCTTCTGCTTTGCCTTGCTCTATCGACCCTTGCTTGTGCTCCTGTGTCTCTCGCTCCACTTGGTCCTTCATGGACTGCCGCCGTTGCTGCTGCAGGTCGTGGACTATTTTGCCTTGCCGTTCCTTCGGGAGGCGTTGATACGAACGCTGTCCCCATAGCTCCAACCCCTGCTAACGCCATATTGTATAATGTTTCCCTTGGGTCTCCTGGGGGTGGCCTAGATGCGAGGATGTAAGCTTGTGTCGCCATATACCCAGCTTCTGGTGTCTTAGGGATAATGTTTCCTCTTGTATCTATCGACATAAAGGACATGTCGAGGTTTTGAACCAAGTGCTCTCTTTACGCTTCGGGTATGTGTTGTAACCTTGATCTTCCTCCGTTCAGAGCCTCCCTGTGGCTATCATCCGAAACTCTAGATTGTCGACTTAGATCTGCCCTTCTCTGCTTGGATGCGAAGCTGCCTCCTTTCTTCGTTCAACTCAGTCATGTCTGTTTTTCTATTTCTCTGGCAGTTCGTGCGAGCCTATATTGATAAGCTTGCAGTTCTTGAGCCGTAGCTGTTGTCGTCATTGGCTCCGAACCATCTAAAGCTTTTGCAGCTCTATCCCAGGCTGCTTGTGGAAGTTGAACTCTGACACGTGGTGTGGGCCCGACATATTTAGTGCCCATACCTCTCCTTAGATCCGAGGGATCGACATAGGGATTACCCAAATCGTCGAAAGCCTCCGATGTTTCCTCTTGATTTTCGATAGCATAAATCTGATGATATTTTGTACTCAGATCTATGTTGGGTTTGGTGACATCATTGTTGAGATTGATGAAGACCTTGCCCATTGTGATAGATTTGTCGATGAAGTCGTAACTGTCGACATCGCTTGAGCCATCGCTTATATATGAGTCCGCAGATGACTCAAACGATGTGTCGCTGAAGATCTTGGCGAGTTTCTCTCTTGCTCTGATGCTGACGTAACGTGTTGCCGAAGTGTCTTCTTCTCCTGACTCGGTTGACGATGCATAGCTTGAAAAATCGGAATCGACCGCCGACGATCCCGACGAAATCGGAATTTCGACACGATACGATCCTTCCTTTTCGACGCGAAAGTGAAACCTTCCAAACGTCATCTCCATGGGCTCCGCCAGATACGCATATGCATCCAAACGGGAGGGTGGGTCAGGAACAAAATCGACAAGACCAGCAGCGACCTGTTTACCTCGGTCCATTGTGTTGCTTCCGGTTGACGATGTCGAAGATCTTGAACGTGCCATCGAGATCAGATCCTTACGCCTCTAATTCCCATAGACGGCGCCAATTGACAAGGGATTAACTTGTCAATGCCTACGGGTTATAGGCTAGGGTTTAGTTAGAAGTAGAGGGCAAGTAGATCTCGAAGGTTTCAGCCGAAAAGTACTCGACGATTACGAAAACTAGGGTTTGTGAACAATGATTCGATGATCTCTTCGTCCCTCGACTCCCCCTTTATATAAGAGGTGGAGCCGAGGGTTTCGTTTTGTACAAGTTACAGAGTCCGGGACGGTTTCTAACTCATCCCGCCAAATTACAAACAACACTTCCTATTACAACTCTACTTTCCTTAATATATCTTGGGCTCTCGAACCTTCTTATTCTTCGGGTAGTGGGCCTTCATTAAACCCCGGGTACCATCTTTGGCAGGCCCATTTGGGATGCCTATGTCAACATCGACCAGTCGAAAGGGTTTCCTATAGGCAGTCCTGCTCTGATACCAAAACCTGTCGGCACCCCGGAGGTCAGGGCTAGACAAACCCAGATATCACATCTGGCATAAGCCTAACCTAGATCTCTAGGGCCTACAGGGTGAGAATCGGTAACACAACAGGTGACTCTACGACTGAAAGCAAATATATTACAACTCTTAGCAGAGTTAAGATCCAAATTTATTACACGCAGAGGTCACTGACCACAATTCAACAAGCAACGGAAAGCAAATTATGTTATCTAGACAACAAGACTGCAAAGGGCCTAAGAGGCCATAACATAAGGCGACGTCCCAGCCCATAAGTCTCAGGCTGCCGCCTGAGGAACTCCAAACTACTCGTCGACGTCAAGGTAGAAGCCACCATCAGTTGGAAGAACTTCGTCTGAAACAAAGCATGCAAGGCTGAGTACAGGGACTCAGCAAGACTTAGTACAACCTGTTAGCAAAGCGGGTATGCGAGGCTTTATGTGGAGCTTATTTTGCGGAAAGCCATTTTTCCTTTGTAAACAGGAGGGAGCAGAAGCTCGTCTATTCAGACCATTTTCAAAAGGGGTAAGAGAGCGATAACAACTCTAGCTCTAAGATCATCATGTTGAATCCACCGAAACTTCATCATTACCTGAACCTATCACCTAGGATCACCCCTCGACACCCTGAGAAGGGATCCTTATCACACATTGATATCAGGTTTTACGATTAGGTTCAAGTTGTCTATGATCATCACGTCCTTTCCCAAGTCGTCCGTAACCGTGGACACGGCTTTTCGAAAAGATTTACCCTGCAGGGGTGTACAACTTTACCCACATGCGCCGACCGATTCTTAGTGCCACTAGATTAACACACTTCCTTGGTGTGCCGGCAGAGGGTGGTCGACCAAAACCTTTCCCTTACTTCGCCCATTCCATGAGTCAAACTAACTGGGGAGCTCCGTCATCGTAGGTAGCCATTCTCCGAGGCGGTCCCGGTCATTGTGTGCAGGGGATCCAGTTCAATGCCTCCAACATCCTTCACCCCGGCCACGCCCTGTATGATGCACTTTGAAAACCTTTTCCACCTTTCCCCATGCGTATGGCAAATGGAACTCGCAAACTAATTGACTCATTGGTAAGCTAGGTAAGTTCGGGCCAAGGGGTTCCAATGGGCCCCGTGTGGCTGTACGCTCAGTCTTGGTTCCGAAGGTGAGAACCTCAGGTCCTAGTATCGGCGAGAACGAGTCAAATCACCACATACCCATGTGGCGGCCCATCCAAGCCTTTAGCATGTTTATTAACATCATCTCTGATCTTACCACGTCATCCTGACAAACTAGGTTCATTCATAGCTCTGATTCATCAACCGGATGGATCAGACTTCAACAGCTAAGCATGGCTAAGCATATCATATATAAGGCTCTAGCGATGCGATCAAGCTCAACCTAGTTTTGTTGGGAGCGGTGGATCAGGAACTTTAGGCTACAAGGATAGATTATGCACACATAGGATATCTACAACTGCCGATAAAACATATTTGAAGCGTATGCAATATGTAATAACCAGAAGTAAAATCATTTCGAAACCATATATGAACCAGGTTAGGGCTTGCCTTGTCCCTCGTTGTTCTGGTGCTGCTCTTCGGTGGCGTTGATCTCAGGTTCGCGTTCGGTCCCTATCGAGAAGAACCAAATACCGGAAAGGAAGAGCACAATCAAGACATGGTATAATGCAATGCACATACAATATGATGACATGTCATATTAAAGGGATTCGGTTAACCCTAGGTGCATCGACTGAATTTAGAGGTGTTCGGCAATGATCCCGACATAAGGGGGGTCGATTTAGGGTTTCATTAAGGGTCCACATTTAATTGGGTCAAACATGTATGAAACATGGATAAACAATTAGGAAATGTTTTTCCGATCATTTTGATATATAATTTTATATTTTTCTGATTTAAAATGAATTACTTATTAATTACAGAAAATAAAACAGAATTAAAAGAAAAAGAGTTATGGCGTCATGCTGATGTCATGCTGACGTCAGCCGCCGTGAGCTCACTGTGAGCTCGGGTCGAGCTCAAATTGAGCGATTGAGGCCACAATCGCACGCGCGGGAAGGGGTATTCGACTCAGCTCAATGCGGGGAACTGATTGGTGGTGGCGCCACCGGCTATTGGCCGCCGGAGCATCGCCGGCGACGAGCGCGAGCGGCGGCCGGGACAGGTGCTGCATGGCAGCGGCGCTAGAGAGGGTTAGGGAGAGAGCTGAGGGCACCAGGAGGGAGCGGAGCTCACCGCGAGCACGAGGACGTGGTCGGTGACGGCCGGGGAGCCTCGCCGGCGCCGGAATCGAGCGGTGGCCGGCCGGTAATGAAGTTAGGGTTAGGGTTTTCTAGGGCGCCGGGGCCGCGGGGAGGGGAGAAGTGGGGCGCTAGGGCTTGGGGCGGCGGCGGCGCGCCTCTTATAGCCGCCGGGGGGCGGCGGAGAGTATCCTGGCCGGCTAGGCCATCGGGTGGCCGACGAGCAGCCACCGAGCTGCTTCGGTCGGCGGGAAGACGACGCCAATTTTGCAAAAACCCCCCTGGGGAAAAATTGGGCTGTGGTGGGTTTGCTGCTGGGCCACCTGGGCCGAGCTGGGCTGCGGCCGAGAAGGAAAAGAGAGAGAGGGAAGGAGAAGTGGGCTGAGCCCAGGGAAGAGAGAGGAGAGGGTTTTCCCTCTATTTTTCTTTCTTCTTTCTCCTTTTTCTATTTCTTCAATTCAATTCAAATTTGAATCTGTTTGAATTTAGTTTGAAAACTCAAACTTTTCAGTGATATTTCTAAACACACATGGCCTTATTGAGAAACAACAAAACCATGTTGCTTAGTATTAAAAACTTGCAAGATTTGAATGATAAAGAAATAGAGAGGAATTTGCATAATTCAAAAATGGAGATGCAAATTTTGTTCAAACTCAAACTACATGCATGAGATGCACATGAACACTCATTTATTTATGATAACAAGGTTGGGATGTTACAAAACCCGCGTCATTGGAGCAACTAAGGGCCTGAAGACAAAAGTATGATGAACCAATGAGGACGTATATCCAGAGGTGGAACATCATCAAAAACTCGATGATACGTCTCCGACGTATCGATAATTTCTTATGTTCCATGCCACATTATTGATGATATCTACATGTTTTATGCACACTTTATGTCATATTCGTGCATTTTCTGGAACTAACCTATTAACAAGATGCCGAAGAGCCGCTTGTTGTTTTCTCGCTGTTTTTGGTTTCAGAAATCCTAGTAACGAAATATTCTCGGAATTGGACGAAATCAACGCCCGGGGTCCTATTTTGCCACGGAGCTTCCGGAAGACCGAAGAGGAGTCGAAGTGGGGCCACGAGGCGCCGCCACCATAGGGCGGCGCGGCCCAGGCCCTGGCCGCGCCGACCTATGGTGTGGGGCCCTCGTGTGGCCCCCCACGTTGCCCTTCCGCCTACTTAAAGCCTCCGCCGCAAAAACCCCAGTACCGAGAACCACGATACGGAAAACCTTCCAGAGACGCTGCCGCCGCCAATCCCATCTCGGGGGATTCTGGAGATCTCCTCCGGCACCCTGCCGGAGAGGGGATTCATCTCCCGGAGGACTCTTCACCGCCATGGTCGCCTCCGGAGTGATGAGTGAGTAGTTCACCCCTGGACTATGGGTCCATAGCAGTAGCTAGATGGTTGTCTTCTCCTCATTGTGCTTCATTGTTGGATCTTGTGAGCTGCCTAACATGATCAAGATCATCTATCCGTAATACTATATGTTGTGTTTGTCGGGATCCAATGGATAGAGAATACTATGTTATGTTAATTATCAAGTTATTACCTATGTGTTGTTTATGATCTTGCATGCTCTCCGTTATTAGTAGAGGCTCTGGCCAAGTTTTTGCTCTTAACTCCAAGAGGGAGTATTTATGTTCGATAATGGGTTCATGCCTTCATTGATACCGGGACGAGTGATGAAAGTTCTAAGGTTGTGTTGTGCTTGTTGCCACTAGGGATAAAACATTGATGCTATGTCTAAGGATGTAGTTGTTGATTACATTACGCACCATACTTAATGCAATTGTCTGTTGCTTTGCAACTTAATACTGGAAGGGGTTCGGATGATAACCTGAAGGTGGACTTTTTAGGCATAGATGCAGTTGGATGGCGGTCTATGTACTTTGTCGTAATGCCCAATTAAATCTCACTGTACTTATCATGATATGTATGTGCATTGTTATGCCCTCTCTATTTGTCAATTGCCCGACTGTAATTTGTTCACCCAACATGCTTTTATCTTATGGGAGAGACACCTCTAGTGAAGCTGTGGACCCCGGTCCATTCTTTTATACTTGAAATACAAATCTGCTGCAATACTTGTTCTTTACTGTTTTCTTGCAAACAATCATCTTCCACACAATACGGTTAATCCTTTGATACAGCAAGCCGGTGAGATTGACAACCTCACCTGTTTCGTTGGGGCAAAGTACTTTGGTTGTGTTGTGCGGGTTCCACGTTGGCGCGGAATCCCTGGTGTTGCGTCGCACTACATCCCGCCGCCATCAACCTTCAACGTGCTTCTTGGCTCCTCCTGGTTCGATAAACCTTGGTTTCTTTCCGAGGGAAAACTTGCTGCCGTGCGCATCATACCTTCCTCTTGGGGTTCCCAACGAACGTGTGAGTTACACGCCATCAAGCTTTTTTCCGGCGCCGTTGCCGGGGAGATCAAGACACGCCGCAAGGGGAGTCTCCACTTCCCAATCTCTTTACTTTGTTTTTGTCTTGCTTTATTTTATTTACTACTTTGTTTGCTGCACTTATATCAAAACACAAAAAAATTAGTTGCTAGCTTTACTTTATTTACTGTCTTGTTTGCTATATCAAAAACACAAAAAAATTAGTTACTTGCATTTACTTTATCTAGTTTGTTTTATTTACTACTGTTAAAATGGCCACCCCTGAAAATACTAAGTTGTGTGACTTCACAACCACAAATAATAATGATTTCTTATGCACACCTATTGCTCCACCTGCTACTACAGCGGAATTCTTTGAAATTAAACCTGCTTTCTTGAATCTTGTTATGCGAGAGCAATTTTCTAGTGTTAGTTCCGATGATGCTGCTGCCCATCTCAATAATTTTGTTGAATTGTGTGAAATGCAAAAGTATAAAGATGTAGATGGTGACATTATAAAATTAAAATTGTTTCCTTTCTCATTAAGAGGAAGAGCTAAAGATTGGTTGCTATCTCTGCCTAAGAATAGTATTGATTCCTGGACTAAATGCAAGGATGCTTTTATTGGTAGATATTATCCCCCTGCTAAAATTATATCTTTGAGAAGTAGCATCATGAATTTTAAACAATTAGATAATGAACATGTTGCTCAAGCTTGGGAAAGAATGAAATCTTTGGTTAAAAATTGCCCAACCCATGGACTGACTACTTGGATGATCATCCAAACCTTCTATGCAGGACTAAATTTTTCTTCACGGAATTTATTGGATTCAGCTGCTGGAGGTACCTTTATGTCCATCACTCTTGGTGAAGCAACAAAGCTCCTTGATAATATGATGATTAATTACTCTGAATGGCACACGGAAAGAGCTCCCCAAGGTAAGAAGGTAAATTCTGTTGAAGAATCCTCTTCCTTGAATGATAAGATTGATGCTATTATGTCTATGCTTGTGAATGGTAGGACTAATATTGATCCTAATAATGTTCCGTTAGCTTCACTGGTTGCTCAAAATTCTAGGCCATATCCTGCTAATAGTAACTCTTATGGTAGATATGCTTCACCTAATGAGGAAAAGATGTTAGAAATTGAAAGATCCACTAAGAGCTTTATGCAATCACAATATGAGCAAAATAAATTGTTTACTAAAACTATGAATGAACAATCTACCTTGTTGAAGAATATAGGAAATCAACTTGAAAATCTGAATATGGAGATTTCTGGGTTGCAAACTAAACTTGCAAATGCTGAAAACCGAATCTCATACATGTCTGCGTCACAATCCTCTTTAATTAATAAAATGGCTGCTAAACCTGAGGATATTGAAAATAAAATTGTTACTACAGCAAATGCCATCCAAGTTAGAATTAATGAGAATATAAGATTAATGGCTGAACTGCGTGCTAGGTGGGATAGAGAAGAAAATGAAAAACTAGCTAAAGAGAAAAATGTAGCTAAAGTTTGGACTATTACCACCACTAGCAATGTTAATGATGCACATGTTGCTGCACCTCCTACTATCAATGATAAAATAATTGGTGTTGGCAATGTTTCTACTCCTAGTACAAAGCGCGCAAAATTACCTGAAACTGCTAAAACTGCTGAAACTGCCTGTGATAAAACTGCTGAAATTTTTTCCAACCTTGGGGATGATAATCCCATTGCTTTAGATTGTAATGATTTAGATTTTGATGATTGCCACATCTCTGAAGTTATAAAGTTCCTACAAAAACTTGCTAAGAGTCCCAATGCTAGCGCTGTAAACTTGGCTTTCACAAAACATATTACAAATGCTCTCATAAAAGCTAGAGAAGAGAAACTAAAACTTGAAACTTCTATTCCTAGAAAGCTAGAGGATGGTTGGGAGCCCATCATTAAAATGAGGGTCAAAGATTTTGATTGTAATGCTTTATGTGATCTTGGTGCAAGTATTTCTGTTATGCCTGAGAAAGTCTATGATATGCTTGACTTGCCACCATTGAAAAACTGTTATCTGGATGTTAATCTCACTGAAAATGCTAAAAAGAAACCTTTGGGGAGAGTTGATAATGTTCATATTATGGTTAACAATAACCTTGTCCCCGTTGATTTTGTTGTCTTGGATATTGAATGCAATGCATCTTGCCCCATTATATTGGGAAGACCTTTTCTTCGAACCGTTGGTGCTACTATTGATATGAAGGAAGGTAATATTAAATATCAATTTCCTCTCAAGAAAGGTATGGAACACTTCCCTAGAAAGAGAATGAAGTTACCTTATGATTCTATTATTAGAACAAATTATGATGTTGATGCTTCGTCTCTTGATGTTACTTGATTTACACTTTCTGCGCCTAGGCTGAAAGGCGTTAAAGAAAAGCGCTTATGGGAGACAACCCATGTTTTTACTACAGTATTTTTATTTTGAATTTGAGTCTTGGAAGTTGTTTACTACTGTAGCAACCTCTCCTTATCTTAGTTTTATGTTTTGTTGTGCCAAGTAAAGTCTTTGATAGTAAAGTAAATACTAGATTTGGATTACTGCACAGAAACAGATTTTTTGCTGTCACGAATCTGGGTCTAATTCTCTGTAGGTAACTCAGAAAATTAAGCCAATTTACGTGAGTGATCCTCAGATATGTACGCAACTTTCATTCAATTTGGGCATTTTCATTTGAGCAAGTCTGGTGCCCTAATAAAATCCATATTTACGGACTGTTCTGTTTTGACAGATTCTGCCTTTTATTTCGCATTGCCTCTTTTGCTATGTTGGATGAATTTCTTTGATCCATTAATGTCCAGTAGCTTTATGCAATGTCCAGAAGTGTTAAGAATGATTGTGTCACCTCTGAACATGTTAATTTTTATTGTGCACTAACCCTCTAATGAGTTGTTTCGAGTTTGGTGTGGAGGAAGTTTTCAAGGATCAAGAGAGGAGTATGATACAATATGATCAAGGAGAGTGAAATCTCTAAGCTTGGGGATGCCCCGGTGGTTCACCCCTGCATATTCTAAGAAGACTCAAGCGTCTAAGCTTGGGGATGTCCAAGGCATCCCCTTCTTCATCGACAACATTATCAGGTTCCTCCCCTGAAACTATATTTTTATTCGGCCACATCTTATGCACTTTGCTTGGAGCGTCGGTTTGTTTTTGTTTTTGTTTTGTTTGAATAAAATGGATCCTAGCATTCACCGTATGGGAGAGAGACACGCTCCGTCTGTAGCATATGGACAAGTATGTCCTTAGGCTCTACTCATAGTATTCATGGCGAAGTTTCTTCTTCGTTAAATTGTTATATGGTTGGAATTGGAAAATACTACATGTAGTAACTCTAAAATGTCTTGAATAATTTGATACTTGGCAATTGTTGTGCTCATGTTTAAGCTCTTGCATCATATACTTTGCACCCATTAATGAAGAAACACTTAGAGCTTGCTAATTTGGTTTGCATATTTGGTTTCTCTAGAGTCTAGATAATATCTAGTATTGAGTTTTGAACAACAAGGAAGACGGTGTAGAGTCTTATAATGTTTTCAATATGTCTTTTATGTGAGTTTTGCTGCACCGTTCATCCTTGTGTTTGTTTCAAATAACCTTTCTAGCCTAAACCTTGTATCGAGAGGGAATACTTCTCATGCATCCAAAATCCTTGAGCCAACCACTATGCCATCTCGTGTCCACCATACCTACCTACTACATGGTATTTCTCCGCCATTCCAAAGTAAATTGCTTGAGTGCTACCTTTAAAATTCCATCATTCACCTTTGCAATATATAGCTCATGGGACAAATAGCTTAAAAACTATTGTGGTATTGAATATGTACTTATGCACTTTATCTCTTATTAAGTTGCTTGTTGTGCGATAACCATGCTTCGGGGACGCCATCAACTATTCTTTGTTGAATATCATGTGAGTTGCTATGCATGTCCGTCTTGTCTGAAGTAAGAGAGATCTACCACCTTAATGGTTGGAGCATACATATTGTTAGAGAAGAGCATTGGGCCGCTAACTAAAGCCATGATTCATGGTGGAAGTTTCAGTTTTGGACATATATCCTCAATCTCATATGAGAATAATAATTGTTGCCACATGCTTATGCATTAAAGAAGAGTCCATTATCTGTTGTCCATGTTGTCCCGGTATGGATGTCTAAGTTGAGAATAATCAAAAGCGAGAAATCCAAAATGCGAGCTTTCTCCTTAGACCTTTGTACAGGCGGCATGGAGGTACCCCATTGTGACACTTGGTTAAAACATGTGTATTGCAATGATCCGGTAGTCCAAGCTAATTAGGACAAGGTGCGGGCACTATTAGTATACTATGCATGAGGCTTGCAACTTGTAAGATATAATTTTCATAACTCATATGCTTTATTACTACCGTTGACAAAATTGTTTCATGTTTTCAAAATAAAAGCTCTAGCACAAATATAGCAATCGATGCTTTCCTCTTTGAAGGACCATTCTTTTTACTTTTATGTTGAGTCAGTTCACCTATTTCTCTCCACCTCAAGAAGCAAACACTTGTGTGAACTGTGCATTGATTCCTACATACTTGCATATTGCACTTGTTATATTACTCTATGTTGACAATTATCCATGAGATATACATGTTATAAGTTGAAAGCAACCGCTGAAACTTAATCTTCCTTTGTGTTGCTTCAATACCTTTACTTTGATTTATTGCTTTATGAGTTAACTCTTATGCAAGACTTATTGATGCTTGTCTTGAAGTACTATTCATGAAAAGTCTTTGCTTTATGATTCACTTGTTTACTCATGTCATTACCATTGTTTTGATCGCTGCATTCATTACATATGTTTACAAATAGTATGATCAAGGTTATGATGGCATGTCACTTCAGAAATTATCTTTGTTATCGGTTTACCTGCTCGGGACGAGCAGAACTAAGCTTGGGGATGCTGATACGTCTCCGACGTATCGATAATTTCTTATGTTCCATGCCACATTATTGATGATATCTACATGTTTTATGCACACTTTATGTCATATTCGTGCATTTTCCGGAACTAACCTATTAACAAGATGCCGAAGAGCCGATTCTGTCGTTTTCTGCTGTTTTTGGTTTCGAAATCCTAGTAACGAAATATTCTCGGAATTGGACGAAATCAACGCCCAGTGGTCCTATTTTGCCACGGAGCTTCCGGAAGACCGAAGAGGAGTCGAAGTGGGGCCACGAGGCGCCGCCACCATAGGGCGGCGCGGCCCAGGCCCTGGCCGCGCCGACCTATGGTGTGGGGCCCTCGTGTGGCCCCCCACGTTGCCCTTCCGCCTACTTAAAGCCTCCGTCGCGAAAACCCCAGTACCGAGAACCACGATACGGAAAACCTTCCAGAGACGCCGCCGCCGCCAATCCCATCTCGGGGATTTCGGAGATCTCCTCCGGCACCCTCGCCGGAGAGGGATTCATCTCCCGGAGGACTCTTCACCGCCATGGTCGCCTCCGGAGTGATGAGTGAGTAGTTCACCCCTGGACTATGGGTCCATAGCAGTAGCTAGATGGTTGTCTTCTCCTCATTGTGCTTCATTGTTGGATCTTGTGAGCTGTCTAACATGATCAAGATCATCTATCTGTAATACTATATGTTGTGTTTGTCGGGATCCGATGGATAGAGAATACTATGTTATGTTAATTATCAAGTTATTACCTATGTGTTGTTTATGATCTTGCATGCTCTCCGTTATTAGTAGAGGCTCGGCCAAGTTTTTGCTCTTAACTCCAAGAGGGAGTATTTATGCTCGATAGTGGGTTCATGCCTTCATTGATACCTGGGACAGTGACAGAAAGTTCTAAGGTTGTGTTGTGTTGTTGCCACTAGGGATAAAACATTGATGCTATGTCTAAGGATGTAGTTGTTGGTTACATTACGCACCATACTTAATGCAATTGTCTATTGCTTTGCAACTTAATACTGGAAGGGGTTCGGATGATAACTTCGAAGGTGGACTTTTTAGGCATAGATGCAGTTGGATGGCGGTCTATGTACTTTGTCGTAATGCCCAATTAAATCTCTCTGTACTTATCATGACATGTATGTGCATTGTTATGCCCTCTCTATTTGTCAATTGCCCGACTGTAATTTGTTCACCCAACATGCTTTTATCTTATGGGAGAGACACCTCTAGTGAACTGTGGACCCCGGTCCATTCTTTTATACTCGAAATACAAATATGGCTGCAATACTTGTTCTTTACTGTTTTCTTGCAAACAATCATCTTCCACACAATACGGTTAATCCTTTGTTACAGTAAGCCGGTGAGATTGACAACCTCACTGTTTCGTTGGGGCAAAGTACTTTGGTTGTGTTGTGCAGGTTCCACGTTGGCGCCGGAATCCCTGGTGTTGCGCCGCACTACATCCCGCCGCCATCAACCTTCAACGTGCTTCTTGGCTCCTCCTGGTTCGATAAACCTTGGTTTCTTTCCGAGGGAAAACTTGCTGCTGTGCGCATCATACCTTCCTCTTGGGGTTCCCAACGAACGTGTGAGTTACACGCCATCACTCGGCAGAAAACATATCTGACGAAAGAGCAATAGATGCATTTGTTTCTAGAATCCGAAGAAAGGAATTAGTCAAGGATTTGGGAAGGACTAATCCGAAGACAATAGCAGCGCTCATGGAAATAGCGAAATGCTGGCCGGATGGAGAAGATGTTGTTCATAACAAGCGGCATAGGTCGCCTGAGGACGACCGCAGCCGAAATAATCAAAATAGACAACGGTTCTCTCGACAGTTTTCAGATTACGACGGTCCTGGCAAAATTTCGGCTGGCTGATAACGCGTGAAGCACACGTCCGTTGGGAACCCCAAGAGGAAGATGTGATGCATACAACACCAAGTTTTCCCTCAGTAAGAAACCAAGGTTATCGAACCAGTAGGAGATGAAGGACACGTGAAGGTTGTTGGTGAAGGAGTGTAGTGCGGCGCAACACCAGGGATTCCGGCGCCAACGTGGAACCTGCACAACACAATCAAAATACTTTGCCCCAACTTAACAAGTGAGGTTGTCAATCTCACCGGCTTGCTGTAAACAAATAATTAAACGTATGGTGTGGAGAATGATGTTTGTTTGCAAAGAACAGCAGAGAACAATGATTGCAGTAGATTGTATTTCAGATGTAAAGAATGGACCGGGGTCCATAATTCACTAGTGGTGTCTCTCCAATAAGATACATATCATGTTGGGTGAACAAATTACAGTTGGGCAATTGACAAATAGAGAGAGCATAGCAATGCACATACATATCATGATGACTAATATGAGATTTACTTAGGGCATTATGACAAAGAATATAGACCGCTATCCAGCATGCATCTATGCCTAAAAAGTCCACCTTCGGGTTAGCATTCGCACCCCTTCCAGTATTAAGTTGCAAACAACAGACACTTGCATTAAGTATTGTGCGTAATGTAAACAATACAAATATCCTTAGACAAAGCATTGTTGTTTTATCCCTAGTGGCAACAGCACATTGATACGTCCAAAACGTATCTACTTTCCCGAACACTTTTGCTATTGTTTTGCCTCTAATTTGTGTATTTTGGATGCAACTAACACGGACTAACGCTGTTTTCAGCAGAACTGCTTCCGGTGTCTTGTTTTTGTGCGGAAATCCAACTTTCGGGAAAATCCTCGGAATTTATGCGAAAGGTCCTATTTTCCCGAATATCGACGGAGCCGAAGGGCAAGCCGGTGGGGGCCCGAGGGCCCCACACACTAGGCCGGCGCGGCCCGGGGAGGGCGCGCGGCCCTAGTGTGTGGCGGCCTCGGCTGGCCCCCGACGCCCTCCTTCGGACTACTTATTGCCTTCGACCTAAAAACGCACGTGAGAAAGTCGAAATCGCCGTAAACCATCCGAGACGCCGCCACCGTCGCGAAACTCCGTCTCGGGACCAGAAACTCCGTTCTGGCACTCCGCCGGGACGGGGAATTGGAGGAGATCATCGCCATCATCATCACCGACGCCTCTCCATCGACCAGCCATGTTTCCCCCATCCATGTGTGAGTAATTCCCCCGCTGTAGGCTGAAGGGGATGGTAGGGATTGGATGAGATTGGTCATGTAATAGCATAAGATTGTTAGGGCATAGTGCCTAGTGTCCGTAATTGGTACTTTTATGATATTGTTGCAACTTGTTATGCTTAATGCTTGTCACTAGGGCCCGAGTGCCATGATCTCAGATCTGAACATGTTATCAATTCATTATGATATTCATTGCTTTATGATCTTACCTGCAAGTTGTATACACGTATTGTTGTCCGGAACCCGAGGCCCCAAAGTGACAGAAATTGGGACAACCGAAGGGGATGGCAGTGATATGAGGATCACATGTGTTCACGGAGTGTTAATGCTTTGCTCCGGTGCTCTATTAAAAGGAGTGCCTTAATTTCCAGTAGATTCCCTAGAGGCCCGGCTGCCACCGATCGGTAGGACAAAATATGTTGTGCAAGTTTCTCATTGCGAGCACGTACGACTATATATGGAACACATGCCTATTGATTGATTAGTACTTGTATACCGTTTTATTATTATCTGCAAATGCCCTGCTTTGATTGTTACATGAGTTTCTCTCATCCATGCAACGCCCGTTCATCCATCCCTGTGCCTACAATATTTTAATCCTGATGTTTACTATAATCACTACTGCTGTCTTTGTTACTTTGCTGCTGTTATTTCACTACTGCTACTGCTATAAAACTGTTACTACTGATAAACTCTTGCGAGAAGTCTGTTTCCAAGTGCAGCTGAATTGACAACTCCGCTGTTAAGGCTTTCAAGTATTCTTTGTCTCCCCTTGTGTCGAATCAATAAATTGGGTATTACTTCCCTCGAAGACTGTTGCGATCCCCATACTTGTGGGTCATCACACATCCATAACCTTAGAACTTTCTGTCACTGTCCCAGATTCAATGGAGGCATGAACCCACTATCGAACATAAATACTCCCTCTTGGAGTCACAAGTATCAACTTGGCCAGAGCCTCTACTAGCAACGGAGAGCATGCAAGATCATAAACAACACATATATGATAGATCAATAATCAACTTGACATAGTATTCCATATTCATCGGATCCCAACAAACACAACATGTAGCATTACAAATAGATGATCTTGATCATGATAGGCAGCTCACAAGATCTAAACATGATAGCACAAGAGGAGAAGACAACCATCTAGCTACTGCTATGGACCCATAGTCCAAGGATGAACTACTCACGCATCAGTCCGGAGGTGGGCATGGTGATGTAGAGTCCTCCGGGTGATGATTCCCCTCTCCGGCAAGGTGCCGGAGGCGATCTCCTGAATCCCCCGAGATGGGATTGGCGGCGGTGGTGTCTCTGGAACTTTTCTCGTATCGTGGCTCCCGGTAATAGGGTTTTCGCGACGGAGAGAATATATAGGCGAAGGGGCAGAGTCGGGGGACGCTCGAGGGGCCCACCCCATAGGGCGGCGTGGCCAGGGGTGGGGCCGCACCCCCCCTAGGGTGTGGCCGCCTCGACGCCCCTCTTCGTCTCCTCTTCGGACTTCTGGAAGGCTCCGCGGAAAATAAGACCGTGGGCTTTTGTTTCGTCCAATTCCGAGAATATTTCCTGTGTAGGATTTCTGAAACCAAAAACAACAGAAAACAGGAACTGGCGCTTCGACATCTTGTTAATAGGTTAGTGCCGGAAAATGCATAAAAATGATATAAAGTGTATATAAAACATGTGAGTATTGTCATAAAACTAGCATGGAACATAAGAAATTATAGATACGTTTGAGACGTATCAAGCATCCCCTAAGCTTAGTTCCTACTCGCCTCGAGTAGGTAAACGATAACAAGGATAATTTCTGAAGTGACATGCTACTATTATAATCTTGATCAATACTATTGTAGAGCATATGAGATGAATGAAGTGATTCAAAGCAATGGTAAAGATAATGACTAAACAACTGAATCATATAGCAAAGACTTTTCATGAATAGTACTTTCAAGACAAGCATCAATAAATCTTGCATAAGAGTTAACTCATAAAGCAATAGATTCTTAATAGAAGGTTTTGAAGCAACACAAAGGAAGATTTAAGTTTCAGCAGTTGCTTTCAACTTTCCACATGTATATCTCATGGATAATTGTCAACACAAAGTAATATGATGAGTGCAAATAAGCAAGTATGTAAGAATCAATGCACACAGTTGACACAAGTGTTTGCTTCTATGATGGAAAGAAGTAGGTAAACTGACTCAACATAAAGTAAAAGAAAGGCCCTTCGCAGAGGGAAGCAGGGATTACTCATGTGCTAGATCTTTTTATTATGAAAACATGGAAACAATTTTGTCAATGGTAGTAATAATTCATATGTGTTATGCATAAAACATCCTATAAGTTGCAAGCCTCATGCATCGAATACCAATCGTGCTCGCACCTTGTCCTAATTAGCTCGGATTTCCATGGATTATCATTACATTACATATGTTTCAACCAAGTGTCACAAAGGGGTACCTCTATGTCACTTGTACAAAGGTCCAAGGAGATAGATCACATTTGATTTCTCGTTTTTGATAGATCTCAACTTGAGGACATCCATACCGGGACAACATAGAAAACGGATAATGGACTCCTCTTTAATGCTTAAGCATTCAACAACAGATAATATTCTCATAAGAGATTGAGGATTAATGTCCAAGCTGAAACTTCCACCATGATACATGGCTTTGGTTGGCGGCCCAATGTTCTTCTCTAATAATATGCATACTCAAACCATTCAACTCATGGCAAATCACCCTTACTTTAGACAAGACGAACATGCATAGCAACTCACATGATATTCAACAAAAGTGTAACAGTTGATGGCGTCCCCAGAAACATGGTTACCGCTCAACAAGCAACTTATAAGAAATAAGATACATAAGCGACATATTCTTTACCACAATAGTTTTTAAGCTACTTTCCCATGAGCTATATATTGCAAAGACAAGGAATGAAATTTTAAAGGTAGCACGCAAGCAATTTACTTGGAATGGCAGAGAAATACCACATAGTAGGTAGTTATGGTGGACACAAATGGCATAGGTTTTGGCTCAAGGTTTTGGATGCACGAGAAGCATTCCCTCTCGGTACAAGGCTTTGGCTAGCAAGGTTGTTTGAAGCAAACACAAGTATGAACCGGTACAACAAAACTTACATAAGAACATATTGCAAGCATTATAAGACTCTACACTGTCTTCCTTGTTTCTCAAACACTTTTACCAGAAAATATCTAGACTTTAGAGAGACCAATCATGCAAACCAAATTTCAACAAGCTCTACAGTAATTCTCCACTAATAGGTTCAAACTACATGATGCAAGAGCTCAAACATGATCTGCTTGAGAGCTCAAAACAATTGCCAAGTATCAAATTATTCAATACAATATAACAAATACCACATGAAGCATTTTCTGTTTCCATCCAAAGAGCAATGAAACGGCTTTCAACTTTCACCATGAACATTAAAAGTAAAACTAAGAACACAAGTGTTCATATGAAAAAACGGAGCGTGTCTATCTCCCACACAAGGATTGCTAGGATCCAAATTTATTCAGAGAAAGAAAATAACAAAACGAAAATAAAACACACAGACGCTCCAAGTAAAGCACATAAGATGTGACTGAATAAAAATATAGTTTCACTAGAGGTGACCTGATAAGTTGTTGATGAAGAAGGGGATGCCTTGGGCATCCCCAAGCTTAGATGCTTGAGACTTCTTGAAATATGCAGGGATGAACCACGGGGGCATCCCCAAGCTTAGACTTTTCACTCTTCTTGATCATATCATATCATCCTCCTCTCTTGATCCTTGAAAACTTCCTCCACACCAAACTAAAAACAATCTCATTAGAGGGTTAGTGCATAATCAAAAATTCACATGTTCAGAGAGGACACAATCATTCCCAACACTTCTGGACATTACCCAAGGTTACTGAAATTTAATGGAGCAAAGAAATCCACTCAAACAGAGTAAAGGAGGCAATGTGAAATAAAAGGCAGAATCTGTCAAAACAGAACAGTCCGTAAAGACGAATTTTTTCGAGGCACTTAACTTGCTCAGATGAAAAATCTCAAATTGAATGAAAGTTGCGTACATATCTGAGGATTACTCATGAATTTTCACATATTTTTCTGAGTTTCCTACAGAGAGACCTACTCAAATTCGTGACAGCTAGAAATCTGTTTCTGCGCAGAAATCCAAATCTAGTATCAACCTTACTATCAAAGACTTTACTTGGCACAACAATGCAATAAAATAAAGATAAGGAGAGGTTGCTACAGTAGTAACAACTTCCAAGACACAACAAAACAGTAGCAAAATAAAAACATGGGTTATCTCCCAAGAAGTGCTTTCTTTATAGCCATTAAGATGGGCTCAGTAATTTTAATGATGCTCTCGCAAGAAATAAGAGTTGAAGCAAAAGGAGCATCAAGAAGCAAATTCAAAAAAAAATTAAGCCTAACCCGCTTCCTATGCATAGGAATCTTGTACACAAATAAATTCATGAAGAACAAAGTGACAAGCATAGGAAGATAAAACACGAGTAACTTCAAAATTTTCAGCATGTAGAGAGGTGTTTTAGTACCATGAAAATTTCTACAACCATATTTTCTTCTCTCATAATAATTTCCAATAGCATCATGAACAAACTCAAAAATATAACTATCACATGAAACATTCTTATCATGAGCTACATGCATAAAAGTATCATTACTCTCCACATAATCATAATCAATTTTATTAGTAATAGTGGGAGTAAAACTATCACAACCATCATTGTAATCATCATAAATTGCAGGCATGGTATAATCATAATAAACTTTATCCTCCATAGTAGGTTGCACCAAAATACCACTATCATTATAATCATCATAAATGGGAGGCAAAGTATCATCAAAGAAAATTTTCTCCTCAAAACTTGGGGGACTAAAAATATCACAACCAGCTTCCCAAGCTTAAATTCTTCCATAGCATTAGCAATAATATTGTTGAAAGAGTTCATGCTAATAACATTGCTACAAATATTTTGCAAACAAAGTTCCATGGGTTTTTTAATTCTCTCTTCAAACACATCATGTCCTAATTCAATATAAAGTTCATAAAGATCTCTATTTTTTTTGTTGTTTTCCATTAAGCCTAACTAGTGAAAAGAAAAACAAGAAACAAAAAGATATAATTGCAGGATCTAAAGGAAATAGCTTCGAGCACTCACACACCGGCAACAGTGCTAGGAAATAGCTTAGTAGTCGGAGGATGTGAATACCTTTTACCTTACCTCCCCGGCAACGGCGCCAGAAATAGAGCTTGATAATGCGTGAAGCACACGTCCGTTGGGAACCCCAAGAGGAAGGTGTGATGCGTACAGCAACAAGTTTTCCCTCAGTAAGAAACCAAGGTTATCGAACCAGTCGGAGATGAAGGCCACGTGAACGTTGTTGGTGAAGGAGTGTAGTGCGACGCAACACCAGGGATTCCGACGCCAACGTGGAACCTGCACAACACAATCAAAATACTTTGCCCCAACTTAACAGTGAGGTTGTCAATCTCACCGGCTTGCTGTAAACAAAGAATTAAACGTATGGTGTGGAGAATGATGTTTGTTTGCAAAGAACAGCAGAGAACAATGATTGCAGTAGATTGTATTTCAGATGTAAAAGAATAGGCCGGGGTCCACAGTTCACTAGCATGTTGGGTGAACAACTTACAGTTGGGAAATTGACAAATAGAGAGAGCATAGCAATGCACATACATATCATGATGACAAATATGAGATTTACTTAGGACATTACGACAAAGAACATAGACCGCTATCCAGCATGCATCTATGCCTAAAAAGTCCACCTTCGGGTTAGCATCCGCACCCCTTCCAGTATTAAGTTGCAAACAACAGACAATTGCATTAAGTACTGTGCGTAATGTAAACAATACAAATATCCTTAGACAAAGCATTGTTGTTTTATCCCTAGTGGCAACATCACATCCATAACCTTAGAACTTTCTGTCACTGTCCCACATTCAATGGAGGCATGAACCCGCTATCGAGCATAAATACTCCCTCTTGGAGTCACAAGTATCAACTTGGCCAGAGCCTCTACTAGCAACGGAGAGCATGCAAGATCATAAACAACACATATATGATAGATCAATAATCAACTTGACATAGTATTCCATATTCATCGGATCCCAACAAACACAACATGTAGCATTACAAATAGATGATCTTGATCATGATAGGCAGCTCACAAGATCTAAACATGATAGCACAAGAGGAGAAGACAACCATCTAGTTACTGCTATGGACCCATAGTCCAAAGATGAACTACTCACGCATCAGTCCGGAGGCGGGCATGGTGATGTAGAGTCTTCCGGGTGATGATTCCCCTCTCCGGTAGGGTGCCGGAGGCGATCTCCTGAATCCCACGAGATGGGATTGGCGGCGGCAGCATCTCTGGAACTTTTCTCGTATCGTGGCTCTCGGTAATAGGGTTTTCGCGACGGAGAGAATATATAGGCGAAGGGGCAGAGTCGGGGGACGCTCGAGGGGCCCACCCCATAGGGCGGCGCGACTAGGGGTGGGGTCGCGCCCCCTAGGGTGTGGCCGCCTCGACGCCCCTCTTCGTCTCCTCTTCGGACTTCTGGAAGGCTCCGTGGAAAATAAGATCGTGGGCTTTTGTTTCGTCCAATTCCGAGAATATTTCCTATGTAGGATTTCTGAAACCAAAAACAGCAGAAAACAGGAACTGGCGCTTCGGCATTTTGTTAATAGGTTAGTGCCGAAAAATGCATAAAAATGATATAAAGTGTATATAAAACATGTGAGTATTGTCATAAAACTAGCATGGAACATAAGAAATTATAGATTCGTTTGAGACGTATCACTGGCTTCCGAGTAACTGGTGGAAATAATAATCGAGACAATTACCAGAGAAGTAACGAGCAGCGGAGCGATCAACGGGATGGTCCCCGTCCAAACAGACAAAATAACGGGCCTAGGTGCCAGAGGCCATATGTATCACCCGAGGATCTCCTAATTGGACCATGGAAAATGCACTTTTTCCTCGATAATAATGGGAAGAGGCAGTCAGGGCATTTGCGGAAGGACTGCTGATGTCTACGGGTGCTTCTATTCTTGTAGACAGTGTTGGGCCTCCAAGAGCAGAGGTTTGTAGAACAGCAGCAAGTTTCCCTTAAGTGGATCACCCAAGGTTTATCGAACTCAGGGAGGAAGAGGTCAAAGATATCCCTCTCATGCAACCCTGCAACCACAAAGCAAGAAGTCTCTTGTGTCCCCAACACACCTAATAGGTGCACTAGTTCGGCGAAGAGATAGTGAAATACAGGTGGTATAAATAAGTATGAGCAGTAGTAACGCAGTAAAACAGTAAACAAGCAGCGATAGCAGTATTTAGGAACAAGGCCTAGGGATTAGACTTTCACTAGTGGACACTCTCAACTTTGATCACATAACAGAATAGATAAATGCATACTCTACACTCTCTTGTTGGATGATGAACACCACTAATCGTGTAGGATTACACGAACCCTCAATGCCGGAGTTAACAAGCTCCACAATATTCAATGTTCATATTTAAATAACCTTAGAGTGCATGACAGATCAACACAACTAAACCAAGTACTAACATAGCATGCACACTGTCACCTTCACACTATGTAGGAGGAATAGATCACATCAATACCATCATAGCAATAGTTAACTTCATAATCTACAAGAGATCATAATCATAGCCTACGCCAAGTACTAACACGGATGCACACACTGTCACCATTACACCGTGCAGGAGGAATAAACTACTTTAATAACATCACTAGAGTAGCACATGGATAAATTGTGATACAAAACACATTGCAATCATAAAGAGATATAAATAAGCACTTCACTATGCCATTCATAACGGTGAATAAGTATTCCGTGAAATATAGCCTAAGAGACCCACACGGTGCACACACTGTCACCTTTACACACGTGGGACAAGGAGTCTCATGGAGATCACATAAGTAAAACCCACTTGACTAGCATAATGACATCTAGATTACAAGCATCATCATATGAATCTCAATCATGTAAGGCAGCTCATGAGATTATTGTATTGAAGCACATAGGAGAGAGATTAACCACATAGCTACCGGTACAGCCCCGAGCCTCGATGGAGAACTACTCCCTCCTCATGGGAGACACCAGCGTTGATGAAGATGGCGGTGGTGTCGATGGAGGAGCCTTCCGGGGGCACTTCCCCGTCCCGGCGGCGTGCCGGAACAGAGACTCCTGTCCCCCAGATCTTGGCTTCGCGATGCCGGCGGCTCTGGAAGGTTTCTCGTACCGTGGCTTTTCCGTATCGGAGTTTTAGGTCCAGGGGCTTTATATAGGCGAAGAGGCGGCGTCAGAAGGTCGAAGGGGCGCCGACACTATAGGGGGGCGCGGCCCCCCTGGCCGCGCCGGCCTAGGGTTTGGTGGGCCTCTGCCCCCTCTCTGGCGGTTCTCGTGTGTTCTGGATGCTTCCG
>NC_061514.1:134569022-134599948 GCF_022539505.1 Lolium rigidum
AAAGTCTTGCGATGGTGGGACATGTTTGGTAACTTTGGATGGTGTTCCTCAGTTGGGTTGCATCGTGTTGCTAGCATGGTGATGGAGGTTCCTCCTGCTCTCCTCCTCCTCTCTCCTCCTGCCTTCCACCTGCCACCACCACCTCCACCTGCACACAAGCTATGTATTTTATTCTTAGGTTTGAAAAACTCATGCCTTTAAGTATGGTAATTAATCAATAATTAGCATGCTTATCCATAAAGTGGTGGTCGGTGACTCAAATAGAAGAATTAAATCCACCATCTTGCGAGAAAACGTTAAATAAATCCTGAAAGAATTGGGCTGATCAATGAAAGGCGCCCACTATCGAGCCTCGAAGGCCTGCTTATCCAAAACTGGCTGGATATTGTATAGATGGTTTCCGGAAAACTGTCTGACCTATAGACAGACCACTTGGCGACTTATGGTTGATGGAAGTTGATAAGTCCTCATTTCTATGACGAGAGTTGCTGCAATTAAGTTCTCTAGATGAATGGGAGTGAGCATAGAAAATGTTAAACTCTTTAAGAAAAGATGGCATTATGGCTGGTAGAAGGATAATGCGAGAGGTTTGACAATTCGGATAAGTCACTGTGTCTATCGGTCGTCGCCGATTCTTTCATGGAAATTGCTCTCAAATGGAAGGAACATCATCATTACAATTGAGGAGGTGTGCATCATTCAGGAGCGATTCGTCAAGCTCTCTGAGCGAGGCGCTCATAAGTGATGAATGGACAAAGACTCAAACATTCTCATCTCGGTGATTCTTATTGATGCGATATTATTCAAGTGCGGCTCATGGGCATATCGAGACAAATTGACAGTCCATGAACTGAAACTTTGAATAAATGAAAATCTTGGTAATGAAAAGTTAAAGTTACTTCCGAACAGTGTACATGATGTTTTGGAAAATATGAAAAATTCGCGAGTTGAAGCAGGAGTGGAGAAAAAGGGCAGGGTACTTTTTGTGAGCTGGTAGTGAGCTGAGCATGTTTAGCCTAGCCATGATTGCCAGCGGCAGCTCCATAATTATTCGCTACAGACTCTTCTTCCCGATCGTAGTGCTTTCCGTTTATTCTGAAAATTTTGTATAAATCTGGGACCCTGGAGGTCAGTATGTATCACACCATAAAAATACCATCTCTCTATGTGTAATCATATAAAAGCTCTGTCTCTACTTTCTATATTTTGCTCTTTCGTTATAGGGTTTGTTTATTGCAATTATAATTTCGGTTGAGCGCCGTGGTCTCCGAAATTATGGCGACAAGGGCACCCTACCGGAGGGCGGAAGGAGGTTATCAGACTGATGTAAAAGCCGGAGAGCAAGCAAATCGAGTGAGATCTGTTGACACTCGCGTTCTTTTTCTCCATGTGTGAGGACCTCTGCACCCATCGCCTTTCGACTCCTTCCCGCAGTGAAGGAAGTTCCTCATAGGATTAAAATTAAGTTTTGTGATCAATGTGGATGGAAGAAGTGAGATGTCAGGAGGAATTCAGTCAGATGATTGAATGCAACTCGGTCCCACCTCCACAGGGTCATCATATCGCCAACCTCGATTGTTTCAAATGAATCTAGAGATCATTCTTGAAATTCATCAAAAGTGAGAAAGTACAGTTAGGAAGGAGTTGTTAGGCGGGAGGTTCTGTCTTGCCAGTATATTTGAAGATAATTCTCATCATCGATATTAAACATCCATACAGTTTTGCCATTCAAGCGCAGAAGTCTTGCTGATATCCACAAATGCTGGTCTACTTTTTTATAAGTATTCGTCGCATATCATGAAGTAAGGAGAGATTCTTCATTGTGAGATATCAGGTTGGTGTGATCATATAGCTGAGTTGTCTTAAACTATTAGTTGTGGGATTATAGTTATGAATATTAGTGAGAAGTGTGTTTACATATATTACTGTGTTTGGTGCAGTTTCTGCTAAGTTGGGTCTTTGATTTTCAAGTGATAATTTTCCACTTTTAGGAACACTAAGTAAATCATTTATTTTTATAAAACTCACATGATGATTAATGTAGCAACACTTTCTAGTTTGCGAAGAATGGAAAATGATAAGAGGGTATGCAATATCTTTCTTATCAGTTCTCTTAGCTTAAAATGTCACCAAGTTCTGGCCGTTTAGTAACCTGAAAATGGATAATGGTTGTTTCTATCAGTAGCATGTTGTTTGTTCATAAGTACTTATGTTTAATTGCACCTGCTTTATTAGACGCAATGTGGGAGGAATCTTCTCGTGCATCAAACTGGAACTAAACCTGTCTATAAACAGTGACTCCCTCATGTCATGCCTGCGCGCGTGTGTTGTGTGACAAATACCTCATGCTTATTATCTTCTGCTAAAACAATTCAAAGAACTTATTTATCATTTATTATTTATTAAATCAAATGTTTTTGCATAGCTCATTGAGGGGGAAGTAATGTGGTGTTTTTATCTTTCAGATGGTGGGCAGCTCAGCAATCGACTGGTGAAGCACGTCGCTATCTATAGATTTTGCCATAATAGAAGGCTGGCAATGAGTTCCCAAGACAATTAATTAACTAATATTGTAGCCTGTTGCGTGAACGCTGAGGTTATGATAAACCTTAATTTTGCAATGGGCGTATCTATGGTATAGGGTCGGTGGGAGGCACCCGAGGATTAGGTTAGCCACGTGGCAACCGGCAAGGTTGAGGAGTGTCATCATAAAATAAACTAAAGTACATAAACAAAGAGAAGGATGATCATACATATATTGCGGCTGATGGCGTCCTTCACATGGAACTGCATCTTGTGGAGGGATTTATGTTTTTGGCGAGAGGTTAAGTACCATGCACCGATCGTTGACAACAACAAACACCTCTCAAAAACTTTACTTTTAATTCCTGTTATAAATGATTTCAAGCTGAAAACATCTCATGTGCGGCAGTTTTGTCTGCGGCTTTATACTGGGGGGCTGTGCTTACTTTCTGTTGAATGGGTGAACTCTTATACTGCGTCTCAAACGGCACATTTTGGTTATTTGTGATTAAAACTATTATATTGTGATTGCTTCAATCTATCTAATCTTGCTCTTCTATAATTTATTTTAGTTTTGATGATATCTTAGAAGATGTCAATGATTGTGGTTCAGTGTGAGGTGCCATGTGCACACCAATATGAAACCACTTTGCTCAAACGAATGAATATAATTTGTTCAGCTGCTGACCAAGAACAAAGTTTGCCATCATAGTTGTGATTGCAGCATGTACCCGCTATTTTAGCGAGGAGATTACCTTATCACTTGTTTCAGTTAGTTATGAGAAGTTGTTTACTATAAATGCCTTCGTAAGTGGACTGAATGGGTGGCGCATGTGCAATAAAGTATTTTGTTATCAACTCTTCTTTCCATGTGCTGTGTGGAACTATTCGCCAGAGTTGAGTTGAAAATAAAGCGAACTGTTGAAGAGTCTGTAACTGAGAATTTGATGGTCTAGTCTGTATCTTTATTTTCATGTCATGAGATTTGACGGTGATATATTGTATTCCATCATTGGACACGATGCCATCATTATTCAATCTATTTGCATGTTCCGTGAATTATTTAGGGAAATTGAGCGGAGGCAGGTCTGGCTGAAAGGCATGATGGGGATGCAATCATTGGAAGATCAGCCAGCAGGAGAGGTTGCCTGGAAGCTCTGTTTTCCAGGATAATGGGAGGGAAAACGGAAGGAGACCATTTGGACCAGTGAGGCCACACGCCCATAACAGGAGTAGAACGCAGGCCCCAGCAACACAGCCAAGCGCCACCGTCGTAGTGTCAGAACACCATAAATCTTTCATCAGTACCTGTTCAGGACATGGTGCGAAGATATATAACCCATGAAGGGAATCCTCACAAGAGAGTTACTGGCACGCAGCACTCATGGGTGGGCGCCGGAAGAAGAAGAGCGGGGAGTCAGCGGGAGATTCCTATCGGGAGAAAGATGAAGCATCCATCGTGCTAGCCATCAGGGCTGGACATCGTCTCGTCACCATCATCGTCATCTCCCGTCAATCATCACGCTCAATCTCCATGAAAGCTGGACATAAATCTGCTTTCGCAACAATTTAGGTTTGATCTTGATTGTTTGATAGAGGAAACTCTCAGTCTTGATTTCACTTCTTTGTTGATCACCTATTAGGGAGTGGAAACAATTTATATTAAGAGTCTGTCGTGGATTGTTGTTAAGTGTGCTATTATCTTTACTCGATCATGTTCAGTATATTATTATGGTGGTGATTAGATTTTCAGTTCATCTGAGGACGGGTGAAGTCTAAATGTTAGTAGTGAACTAATGGTTGGAAGTAATATTCAATGTTGCATGATATTAAGTTGGTAGGTGTTATTCAGCGCCATAGTGGTCAGCCAGTGTGAGCGTGATGCGACGTACACCATTATAGGAGCTGGGGAATGCATCTTGTGCCTCGTTTATGATGCGGGGATTCTGAGAAGTAAACAAATAAACACAGTTGGTGTAAGTAATCCATGAGAGGATCACTTAAGGATCTCGAGGATTTAAGGCTGTAGTTGGAATTTATCTTATTCTTTCTTGTGGTGCGAGGATGCTTCACAAGGGGTGTGTCAAATTCATTGATCGGAAGGCAGTATTCTTTCTTAGTTCTTGCACAACCTTATCAAAACAATGAAGATTAATCGGTGTATGTGGTGAAAGAAAGCACTGAACTAAGATGAGGTGATGTAGAGCGGTTTGATATTATAAGTAACAAACCGAACTAATCGCTGTGCCTAAAAGGATTGGAGCCGCTATGGCTGCAATTATTCTCTCGCATTTTTACTTATAAGTGGTACAAATTTCATCTGTTACATCGAAACCTGAATATAATCACAACGACGTTGCGGGTGGATCGTCCTGTCAAGCTGCTTGATAAAAAACACCTTCATATCTCGTTGGGATCGACATTCTTACTTAATCGAAGAATACTCAAATCCCTTCCACCATGCGTGGTCGCCAGAGGAACTACTCACGAACATGATGGGTGAGGTGGTGTGTGGGTGGAGATAACCACGAGGCAGCACCCGCGATCCGTGGTGAAGTCACGGAACAGAAGGTCCCAATCACCCAGTTGGTTCCGCCGGTTGGCGTGGCCTTTGAGTCTTTCTGGAGTTTACCACAAATCCCATTGATTATCTTGCTGGTTTTAAGTCGCCAGGAGCCATCGGCGGAGGGCGTTGGAAGGACATGGGTTCCCATCTCTGTGTTAGAGGCAGCGCCCCCTGAGCATGCACTTCACCGTATGTCAGACCGCAAACCTGTGGTCACTCTGGCTCTCTAAAGCCAGGAAAAAGAAATAAAGGTTAAATTGATTTCGTCAGTAGAAATAATTGCAGCTTGACCTTCACGAGACCAGAAAGCTCGCAAAGAAGAAAAACAGAGGCTGACAGCAAAAATGAGCATCTTAATTAATAGGTTAGTTCGGAGCATAAACATTATAAAGAAGTCACGAGCAAAACATGTAGAAATGATGCATCATAAAACAAACATGGAACATAAAGAGAATTATAGTCACGTTAAGAAGGCGTATATTGACATCTAAGCTTAAGTTCTCACTGCTTTCGCCTCCAGTGGGTAAAGCGATAAAAGAATAATTCTGTAGTGAGCATACTTCTTACATAATCTGATCATTTGTTGTCAAAACGCGTGGATGGATGGTGGAGCTCAAGGCAGTGATCTATAGTTATTAACAAATAGATAGCTTATAAGCAAAACACTTTCATGAATAGTACTCCAGAACTGAGCATCAGCAGTCTTGCAGAGTTAACTCATAAAACAATAAATTCAAAGTAAAGGAATTATTGAAACAAACACGAGGAAGGAAGAGATTTAAGTTTGGTTCTTTCAACTCATGTTTCATCATATCTCATGGATAATTGTATCATTTATAAGTGAATATATGATTTTAATATTGTGTACAGAGTCAGTATAAAGTGTACTGAGTGTTTATTTTAAGATGGAAGGAAGTAAGTGGCTGACTCAACATAAAGTAAAAGAAAGGCCCTTCATAGAGGAAGCAGGGATTAAATCGTGTACAGCTTTTTAGTTTTCAAATCTTGCTAAACAAAAAGTAAAATTTTAGAGAGGGTCAAATACAAATTATTTGTCAGCAGAATGGTGATCTAGGCAGCATCTAACTACCTCATCAACCAGACTTTCAAAGCGGCTCCATGAAGGACGTTATCTCTGCATAGGCAAGGTGATCATCCCTCTTCTCTTTGTTTACACCATGTGCTTTAGTTTATTATGGTTGGCATCTCCACAACAACCTGCCACACCAGCCGTGGCTAATGAATCCTCAGTTGTATTTCTAACTTTGTTGTACCATGGAAGGAGTGTCTGTTGCAAAGTCTAAGTTAACTATACAATGAATCAGAGTAAAACATGTGAAAGAGAATTAGTAAATAGAAGGTTGATTAAGGTGGAACAGGACCCATTGCCAGGCTCAACACTCTGAAAGAGTATTGGATGGCGGATGTATAGTCCATTGTAGAAGAATCACAATGAGAGTAAATGACAAGATTGAAGAAGAATAAACACCACCATACTTCCTCTTAGGCCATGTATCCTTTAATTGAAGCATTCTGAAGGTTTGAGTACTTTTTTACATGATATTTATAGAATCGTAGGAAATAACACATGGTGGGTATTATGTTGACCTCAATGACATGGTTTGTGGCTCCTGGTTTAAATGAACCATTCCATAATCAAGTATGGACTTTGGGCTATGGGTTGATATTTCAAACAAGAAACACATAAGTATGAACAGAAGTACTAAACAAACTTACATAGAACATATTGCAAACATGGCGAAACTCTGCTGTCTTCCTTGTTTATAAATAACATGTAGAAAATATCTAGACCTTAGAGAGAGACCAATCATATGAAACCAGTTTCCAACAAGCTCTCTTGGTGTTCTCCGCTAATGGGTTTAACTATGATGCAGAGGCTTAATCATGATCTACGCCGGGAGCTCATGATGGCCAGAAATATCAAAATTATACAAGACAATATAGGCATTCTGTTTCAGCAAAATAGCAATAAAGTCGCAATAAACTTCCACTTGTGCATCGTTGGACGATTTTAAGTGGCGATGAAACTACCAATGGTTTTCAGTGAAAGCAGATATCCCTCACCTGGGAGTTTGGATCGATTTCAAACATAAACATCGAAAACATAAGACCTCAATCAAAAGCACATGAGATCAGGACAAATATGGTTTCAATGGAAAAACACACGTCGAGTTGATGAAGAAAGGATGCAGTAGGGCATCACACAACTCGTTCATGAAGTCTTATGTAGAAAATCTGGAGATGATTATCACAGGAATCTCTGACTGAACTTTCACTCATTGAATCATATATCATCCTCCTCTTGCGCCACAGGCATTCAGCTACACCGACTTCTCATAAAGCGCCATTAGAGGGTTAGTACTCAAAAAAAACTTTAATTCGCACAGTCATGGTGACATTGCAGAACTCAATAAAACATTAAAGCTCTGACTCTCCGATTAGAAAGCCTCATAAGAATTACAAGAGAGACAGTGCAAGAAAATAGAGACAAAATCGCGTAAAGCAGAACAGGCAGAGTAAATACACCAAATTTTTTAGAGTACTTAGTTGCTCCAAATCAGAAAACTGAAAACTAATACAGAAAGTTAGGCGTGCATATAAGAGGATCACTCACGTAAATTGTGAGATTCTGCAGGTTACCTCATGGAAAATCATATGGATTCGTGACGAGCAAAGTACGTTTATCGCGCAAAAATCCGATCGGCGTGGCTCTCGTGGAACTCACTTTGGCGCAACGATGATAAGAATAAAATGGAGAGGATTGCTTCTGATGGCAACAGCTTCCAGACCTGTCGAAATAGTAAACAATAAAGACATGGGTTATCTCCCAGAGGTCAACTCATTTATAGCCAGTGGATAGACTCAAAGCGGGTTTTCTATTGATGCATCTTAGAAATAAGAGTTACAAAGAAGAGGGCATCTGAAAACAAGTTCAAAACACATTTAAGTCTAAAGCCCGCCATAATGTTTGATCTTTGTATAAATACGAGGGTCAGTGAAGAACAGAAGAGGTGACAAGCATAGGAAAAGATAAAACAAGGAAGTAGCTTCAAGAGTTGACATATAAGTCATTTTAGTACCATAAATTTCTATAATATATTTTCCTCTCTCGTAATAATTTTCAGTAGCTTCATGAATAAATTCAACAATAATAACTATCACATAAAGCATAAATCTTTCATGATCCATAAACATATAATTGCTAATCAAACTTAAAAGAGTGGGATCAAAACTTTCAAATCCACTTTATCGTTAATATAACAAGATGATTGATCAATCTCAAAAGAATATGGGGGACTCATCAGATGAGGTCAGGCGAAGCTTAATCCCAATCTTCATTGTGTTTCAATTAATTACTTTATCAAATAACTCATGGATAATGTAGCGTTTGTCGTGGAAAGAACATAAACAAAACAAATTTTCCGTATTAAGACATGGAGACTACCAAACAAAAGCATTTCATGGTTTCAGAAGCTAACATGGATTATCTGGCAGACCTAACGTGTATAATTCTTCTCTAGTTTGCCTCATGAGAATGACCTTTAAAAGATCTGCCAGGGCTTTGGCATTCTTCGTAAACTGTTGGCGAAGCATAGGGGACAATCGATGATGTGAGATGAGTTATACACTGGCTCGTTGAGGGAAGATTCCGTAGTAAATTGCATCGTCAGTCTTCCTCCTTTCATTCATCGCTCCTCCTCAACTTACCTTTTTCATCAATGAGCTTCCCGGGTTCATCAATTTCCTCCTCTTTTCATCCAGTAGGCTTTGGGTTCATCTGATTTTCCTTTAACCTCCACTCAGTTCTTTGCCAGTTGGTGCATTCTTGGTGATATTGGTCTGTCTTATAAATATTATTCTATAGGTTATCTTTTAGCCACTTTCTATGCCAAAAATTAAGGATAGAAGAGACATCTAATCTTTAAGGTCCTTACATAAACAACATAAAGTTTCATAATTTTAGCAATGGAGGGTTGGATATAGGCTCTATAACTCCGGCTCAGTGTTCCACTGTTGGACTGGAAAGTGAATAATAGCTAATTTCAATTGTGGTTTCTTAATTAAAACTTCCTCCACTCATAGAAACTGCGTGTCAAGTTTCTAGAATCATTTGCAAGTATCTTTGTTTACCACAGACGCTTTGGTTGTGTCATAGCGTTTAAGCAAAGATTTTAGCAGAGTGTAATTCAGCTTTTACTATCACGGCATCTTGCTTTTGGGTTCATTCTTTCTGTAATTTCCTTCTATCATTAAACACAAATGAGTTGTGGATTCTTCCATCGCAAACAGTTTTTAATTTTAGTTTTCAATTACACATAGTTTTGGGTATATGAGAAAAAATTAAAAACAAGAAGCAAAACAAACTAGACAAGAAAAGTAAACTAAAGCAAGAATAATAACTAGAGCAAATAAACCTAGCACAAACAAATTAAGGAAAACAAATAAATAAAAATGAGGAGTGGTGTGCTCTAGATGAACTTGTGATGGAAATACTACCTCATAAAACAAGCAGCAGGAAAATAAAGTCGTGATGACCCACAAGTATAGGGGATATAAACAGGTCAACCCAGAAGTAAAACCCATTATTTGATTGACACTGCGGCGGGAGGTAAAGAATACTTATAAACGTAACAACTAGTTGTCAGTTCCTGTTGCACTTTTTAGGCTTTGTGTGTTGACGGTGATGGAAAACAATGATGTCATCAGACGTGGTAACGATGACTAATAGGCAGGAAGTAGCGATAAACCATGAGGAGCAATGGCACGGAAATAGTTGATACTATTTCGATGGCCGTAGACAGTGTGGTGGTGGAAGAGATAGTTGAGGAGTTCCATCTTACCAGTGGTAACTCTCAGATAACAAGTGTTGGGTGAACAAATTACAATTGGGGAGGTGATAGGATTAGAAATAACATAAAATTAAGGAGCAGAACATCAAGATTATTAATCGTGTGAAGCATGAGTGATATGGAACTGTAATCTAATAGGTGATTGTTGGAGGCCTCCAAATAGGGTTGCCGCCCAAAACAAACGGCAAACTTTCCACTCAGGTGGATCCTCTTAAGGTTTATCTGATCTATCGGGGAAGGAAGGTCAAAATATCCCTCTCAAGCAACCACTGCAATCCATGATGAAGAAGTCTCTTGTATCTGTTTTTAATACATAGTAGGATATGGCAAGTTTACTAAAGATTAAATGAAGAGATAGTGAGATCATAAGAGTAATAATGGATAGGTAAATGAGTATTAAATGACAATCCCCAGATACAAAATATGGCATGAACAGAAACAAACCCAAACAAACAGTAAAACAAAACGGAGATTGATGGCGGGAGAGCAAGGGCCTAGGGATCTGCTTTCCTTTAGTGGTTCACTCTCAACAAAAGTGATCACGTAATAGGACTACTCTACACTTCCACTCTTGGTACGGATGATGAACACCCACTAATTGTGGCAAAGGATTGCCGAACCCTCAATGGGAGTTCTGGAAACCAATTCAATGGTTTGTTTCTATTCCAACATACATAGAGTCGTAGATGGATGTAACACAATTACATAGGAACTAACACATGCATGCATAATCGCCCATCATGCCATGAAGGAGGCATGCGTCATATCAAAATACTATCATAACGTAGTTAAAGCCCCCATAATCCACAAGGAATTATAGTATTTATATTCTCAGGTACTATTATTGGATGCCTTATTGTGTGTTTATGGGTGGAGACCAAGCTGTATTAACTGTGTGGTGCATGGATGTATTCAACCCGTCCATAAAGGAAGATGAACCACATAAATCTCTGAGTGAGCCCTCGAGGCCAGGGGGTAGATTATCTCATATAATCTGTGGGGCTGATGGTAGTTGAGATGTGTTGAGCAATGAAAGTAGAGATAGCTCGAGAGCATTACAATCAATGAATTATAGAGCAGAATTCGTCACGATTGGTTTCAGCGTGTGTGGCTGCAGATGGTTTTCGATGTCTGGTTCAATGCATCAGAGGAGTTCAATGAAGAGGAAGGCTGCTATATAGGAAGGCGAGAAGAAGGCTGAAGCCATGGGAGGGTGAAGAGGTGACCGCACACCACATGTGGCATAGCCAGCAGGGCACTGCAGCAGGCGCCGGCCTGTGGTAGAGGGCCGGTCTGTACACACCACAAGGTCCTTCAGGTGTTTGGATGTGGGGTGAAAAATAAGGAACACAGCCTGCGGTTGAGTCAATTCGAGAGAATATTTCCGTTACTAAAGGATTCACGAAACCGCGAAGGCGAACAAGGAGGCTGGCATGGGCATCATTGTTAATAAGTTAGTTCGAAAGAAGATACTGAGAATATTAAACAGACATAAAAAGTATTAAAATAAAACATGTATTAAGAAGTATCATCAATAATAAGCATGGTTGCAAAAATTTGTGATGCGCCGAAGCAAAACATCCCAAGCGATTGCATTAGATCAGGCGGGTAAAACGATAACAAAGATAATTTCTGAAGTGACATGCCATCATAACCTTGATCATACTATTTGTAAACATATGTAATGAATGCAGCGATCAAAACAATGGTAATGACATGAGTAAACAAGTGAATCATAAAGCAAAGACTTTTCATGAATAGTACTTCAAGACAAGCATCAATAAGTCTTGCATAAGAGTTAACTCATAAAGCAATAAATCAAAGTAAAGGTATTGAAGCAACACAAAGGAAGATTAAGTTTCAGCGGTTGCTTTCAACTTATAACATGTATATCTCATGGATAATTGTTAACATAGAGTAATATAACAAGTGCAATATGCAAGTATGTAGGAATCAATGCACAGTTCACACAAGTGTTTGCTTCTTGAGGTGGAGAGAGATAGGTGAACTGACTCAACATAAAAGTAAAGAGAATGGTCCTTCAAAAAGGAAAGCATCGATTGCTATATTTGTGCTAGAGCTTTTATTTTGAAAACATGAAACAATTTTGTCAACGGTAGTGATAAAGCATATGAGTTATGAAAATTATATCTTACAAGTTGCAAGCCTCATGCATAGTATACTAATAGTGCCCGCACCTTGTCCTAATTAGCTTGGACTACTGGATCATTGCAATACACATGTTTTAACCAAGTGTCACAATGGGGGTACCTCCATGCTGCCTGTACAAAGGTCTAAGGAGAAAGCTCGCATTTTGGATTTCTCGCTTTTGATTATTCTCAACTTAGACATCCATACCGGGACAACATGGACAACGAGATAATGGACTCCTCTTTAATGCATAAGCATGTGACAACAATTATTATTCTCATATGAGATTGAGGATATGTGTCCAAAACTGAAACTTCCACCATGAATCATGGCTTTAGTTAGCGGCCCAATGCTCTTCTCTAACAATATGTATGCTCCAACCATTAAGGTGGTAGATCTCTCTTACTTCAGACAAGACGGACATGCATAGCAACTCACATGATATTCAACAAAGAATAGTTGATGGCGTCCCCGGAAGCATGGTTATCGCACAACAAGCAACTTAATAAGAGATAAAGTGCATAAGTACATATTCAATACCACAATAGTTTTTAAGCTATTTGTCCCATGAGCTATATATTGGAAAGGTGAATGATGGAATTTAAAAGGTAGCACTCAAGCAATTTACTTTGGAATGGCGGAGAAATACCATGTAGTAGGTAGGTATGGTGGACACAAATGGCATAGTGGTTGGCTCAAGGATTTTGGATGCATGAGAAGTATTCCCTCTCGATACAAGGTTTAGGCTAGCAAGGTTATTTGAAACAAACACAAGGATGAACGGTGCAGCAAAACTCACATAAAAGACATATTGTAAACATTATAAGACTCTACACCGTCTTCCTTGTTGTTCAAAACTCAATACTAGATATTATCTAGACTCTAGAGAAACCAAATATGCAAACCAAATTAGCAAGCTCTAAGTGTTTCTTCATTAATGGGTGCAAAGTATATGATGCAAGAGCTTAAACATGAGCACAAAAATTGCCAAGTATCAAATTATCCAAGACATTTTAGAATTACTACATGTAGTATTTTCCAATTCCAACCATATAACAATTTAACGAAGAAGAAACTTCGCCATGAATACTATGAGTAGAGCCTAAGGACATACTTGTCCATATGCTACAGCGGAGCGTGTCTCTCTCCCACAAGGTGAATGCTAGGATCCATTTTATTCAAACAAAACAAAAACAAAAACAAACCGACGCTCCAAGCAAAGTGCATAAGATGTGACGGAATAAAAATATAGTTTCAGGGGAGGAACCTGATAATGTTGTCGATGAAGAAGGGGATGCCTTGGGCATCCCCAAGCTTAGACGCTTGAGTCTTCTTAATATATGCAGGGGTGAACCACCGGGGCATCCCCAAGCTTAGAGCTTTCACTCTCCTTGATCATATTGCATCATACTCCTCTCTTGATCCTTGAAAACTTCCTCCACACCAAACTCGAAACAACTCATTAGAGGGTTAGTGAACAATAAAAATTAACATGTTCAGAGGTGACACAATCATTATTCACACTTCTGGACATAGCATAAAGCTACTGGACATTAATGGATCAAAGAAATTCATCCAACATAGCAAAAGAGGCAATGCGAAATAAAAGGCAGAATCTGTCAAAACAGAACAGTCCGTAAAGATGGATTTTATTAGGGCACCGGACTTGATCAAATGAAAATGCCCAAATTGAATGAAAGTTGCGTACATATCTGAGGATTACTCACGTAAATTGGCTTAATTTTCTGAGTTACCTACAGAAGAATTAGACCCAGATTCGTGACAGCAAAGAAATCTGTTTCTGCGCAGTAATCCAAATCTAGTATTTACTTTACTATCAAAGACTTTACTTGGCACAACAAAACATAAAACTAAGATAAGGAGAGGTTGCTACAGTAGTAAACAACTTCCAAGACTCAAATATAAAACAAAAATACTGTAGTAAAAACATGGGTTGTCTCCCATAAGAGCTTTTCTTTAACGCCTTTCAGCTAGGCGCAGAAAGTGTATATCAAGTATTATCAAAGGGTGGTGCGTCTACAGCGGGGTTTGGAGTTTTCTCAACCATGCATAGTATATTGGATACATAAGTTTCAGCGTCTCCCTTTTCATTAGTCTTGGGCTTGCTACTCTCATCGAACAAATTCTCAGGAACAAGCCAAGCATAGTTATTTTCTAGTGCATCATTCATAGCTAAGAGTTTACATGGTATTGGTGCTTTGATCTCCCCACCATCATTAGCATTATTAGTGTACCTTATTCTATCCATGTCCATTTTTTCAAGGAGACCAACAAAATTAGTATGAGAACCAAGCATATTAAATTTAGCAAAGACCTTTCTAGCCTCTCTTGCTAGACCACAAAATTCTCTAAGAAGGGTTTCTAAAACAAAATCTTTCTTTTCCCCTCTTCCATATCACCGAGTGTGAGAAACATATGTTGGATTATAGGATTGAGATTAACAAATTTAGTTTCCAACATGCGAACTAAAGCAACAGCAGACAATTTCATAAGTAGGAGCAAGTTCTACCAAGTGTCTATCTTCAAAATCTTCAACGGTACTAACATGACTGAAAAATTCTTCTATATTGTTTCTCCCAATTATAGACCCGCGTCCTACCGGTATGTCTTTTGTGGTAAAATTAAAAGGAAACATGATGAATCAAATAAAATAAATGCAAGTAACTAATTTTTTTATGTTTTTGATATAGCAAACAAGACAGTAAATAGAGTAAAGCTAACAACTAATTTTTTTGTGTTTTGATATAAGTGCAGCAAACAAAGTAGTAAATAAAATAAAGCAAGACAAAAACAAAGTAAAGAGATTGAGAAGTGGAGACTCCCCTTGCAGCGTGTCTTGATCTCCCCGGCAACGGCGCCAGAAAAAGAGCTTGATGGCGTGTAACTCACACGTTCGTTGGGAACCCCAAGAGGAAGGTATGATGCGCACAGCAGCAAGTTTTCCCTCGTAAAGAAACAAAGGTTTATCGAACCAGGAGGAGCCAAGAAGCACGTTGAAGGTTGATGGCGGCGGGATGTAGTGCGGCGCAACACCGGGGATTCCGGCGCCAACGTGGAACCCGCACAACACAACCAAAGTACTTTGCCCCAACGAAACAGGTGAGGTTGTCAATCTCACCGGCTTGCTGTAACAAAGGGTTAACCGTATTGTGTGGAAGATGATTATTTGCAAGAAAACAAGTAAAGAACAAGTATTGCAGAGCAGATATGTATTTCAAGTATAAAAGAATGGACCGGGGTCCACAGCTCACTAGAGGTGTCTCTCCCATAAGATAAAAACATGTTGGGTGAACAAATTACAATCGGGCAATTGACAAATAGAGAGGGCATAACAATGCACATACATGTCATGATAAGTACAGTGAGATTTAATTGGGCATTACGACAAAGTACATAGACCGCCATCCAGCTCGCATCTATGCCTAAAAAGTCCACCTTCGAAGTTATCATCCAATCCCCCTCCAGTATTAAGTTGCAAAGCAACAGACAATTGCATTAAGTATGGTGCGTAATGTAATCAACAACTACATCCTTAGACATAGCATCAATGTTTTATCCCTAGTGGCAACAAGCACAACACAACCTTAGGGGTTTTCGTCACTCCCCGGATATCAATGGAGGCATGAACCCACTATCGAGCATAAATACTCCCTCTTGGAGTTACTAGCATCAACTTGGCCGAGCCTCTACTAATAACGGAGAGCATGCAAGATCATAAACAACACATAGGTAATAACTTGATAATTAACATAACATGGTATTCTCTATCCATCGGATCCCGACAAACACAACATATAGCATTACGGATAGATGATCTTGATCATGTTAGGCAGCTCACAAGATCCAACAATGAAGCACAATGAGGAGAAGACAACCATCTAGCTACCGCTATGGACCCATAGTCCAGGGGTGAACTACTCACTCATCACTCCGGAGGCGACCATGGCGGTGAAGAATCCTCCGGGAGATGAATCCCCTCTTCGGCGGGGTGCCGGAGGAGATCTCCGTAATCCCCCGAGATGGGATTGGCGGCGGCGGCGTCTCCGGAAGGTTTTCCGTATCGTGGTTCTTCGTATCGGGGGTTTCGCGACGGAGGCTATAAGTAGGCGGAAGGGCAGAGTCGGAGGGCCGACGAGGGGCCCACACCATAGGCGGCGCGGGCCCCCTCCGGCCACGCGGCCCTATGGTGGCGGCGCCTCGTCGCCCCACTTCGTATCCCTTTCGGTCTTCCGGAAGCTTCGTGGCAAAATAGGACCCCGGGCGTTGATTTCGTCCAATTCCGAGAATATTTCGTTACTAGGATTTCTGAAACCAAAAACAGCGAGAAAACAAAGAATCGGCTCTTCGGCATCTTGTTAATAGGTTAGTTCCGTAAAATGCACGAATATGACATAAAGTGTGCATAAAACATGTAGATATCATCAATAATGTGGCATGGAACATAAGAAATTATCGATACGTCGGAGACGTATCAACAACCTCACTGTTACGTTGGGGCAAAGTTCTGTGATTGTGTTGTGCAGGTTCCACGTTGGCGCCGGAATCCCTGGTGTTGCGCCGCACTACATTCCGCCGCCATCAACCTTCGACGTGCTTCTTGACTCCTACTGGTTCGATTAAACCTTGGTTTCTTACTGAGGGAAACTTGCTGCTGTGCGCATCACACCTTCCTCTTGGGGTTCCCAACGGACGTGTCAACTACACGCATCACGCCACCTTGTGGTGAGGGCCCCTCCTGGCCCCACTTAGTCATCCCTTCCACTCATTCTACTCTCTCTCCCGAAAAAATTCGTACCAGTTTGTTCTCGCTCGCGTTTTTGCTCAAGAGCTCAGGATTTCTCGATCTCTTTGCTCAGCCCAGATTTCTGTCTGAAATTTGGCACATTTGCTCTCCGGTATGTGACTCCTCCGATTATCCAAATAGAATTTTGTTTGGTTGAGTATATCTTGAGTATTTTGCTGCGGTAGGTGACATGTTAAGTGAGCTTGCATGCTTGTTCTAAGTTGTAAAAACTAGTTTTGATGCATGTTTAGTATGCTACCAAGTTCCTATAGTAGTTTCCCTCATTTATATGTCTCAAAACCAACTTTTATAATGATTGTTGAAAAATTTCAGAAAAGGAAGATGCATCACCACACCCTTGGAGAAGTGTTCGAGAGGGATACGACAAGGGCGGGAAGGCCCTCAAGGGTAGCCACTCGAGTTAGGCGATCCTATGATGAGGACGTCATTGCACCGAGCTTCGAAGTTGAAGAGGATAATGGAGTTCCTAATGCTTCATCCTTTCCATGCTATGACTTTTTGCGTAATGCAGGGCTACTTGATGACTTCTTGTTCCTCATCAATAATGTGGGCTTATCTACCTATATGGAAGATGAGAATGGTCAATTCTACAGGCTAATTAAAATCTTTGTTGAAAGCTTTAAATTCAACAACTCATCCTTCTCACCATCAGTTAAATTTAGGATTTATGACAGGCCTGTTACTATGAAGTTGAAGGATTTTTGTGCTGCATTGGATATTACTCCTATAGGTACAGCGAAGAAGATCGAGAACAGTCCCAAAGCTTTGACGGAACTCTATCGAGAAGTTACCAACGATGATGACGCACCATTCAGCGCGACAAGATAAGGAACATTCAACTCCTCGCCATTAGATATTTCACTTACTATCTTGCTACTAGCATTCTTGGTAGGGAGAACACTAGCAACATCTCTAGTTATCATCTTGCTTTTCTTGTTGCTGCACATACTGGAAGTACACCTTATCATCTTGGTGCTCTCATTGCTCGTCGCTTAGCTAATAAGGGACCTATTTTTGGAGGAATTGTTTCCTCACGTATTGTTGCATATCTAGATCTTCCTCTTGATCCTATTGATGAGAAATTAACTCCTATTAGGTTTGATATTGCTGCTATGAAGAGTCACCAATTTGTCACAACCGACTCTAGTTTAGAAAATATTGTCTATAAAATGTTGTTTATTGACGGGGATGAGAGGGAAATCCCTTTGCCGCAGGCCGATTTGTTCAGTGTTTGCAGGAGACCGTGGTCGCGCTCCAAGGAGGAGATGGATGAGCAGCTGAGGATACGAGGTTTCCACCAGTAGCATGACTCCGAGGACACCGAGCCCTCCAACAGGTACACTGTCACGTATCCTGGTGCATCTTCCAGCACATACCAAGAACAGGATCCTTCTTCATCATACTACGGAGGTGCCACCTCATGGGCACCGTGGGATTGATCTCCACTTGGGCCAAAAGCCTAAGCTTGGGGGGAGGTATGCTGGCATCACTCATTCATTGCATATTACAATTGCCGGATAATTGTGCATACTTGTTTCGCTTCTTAAGGTGGCCTCTAATAAGAGGAGGATGATATTTGGGAAAGTGCTGTCTAAAAACAGATTCTGGACTGATACTAAAAAAAATCCTAAAAACATCCAGAACGTTATTTTGCGAAGCCAATTTTTGTGAATGTTTCCCAGGTTATTATCTAACTTTCATTAGTTGAGCACTTTTCGAGTTGGACAGCGGAAGATTTTCGTAAAAAATGATTACTATACTGCTATCAAGTTTGACGAATTTCTGCTACTTTGTGTTTATGTGACTCTTTTAGTTTTCATTTTCTTGTTTTTGCTTTGTTTCTTTCCTAAAATACAAAAGGACCAAAAATATTTCTGTTGTTTCTCTTTACCATTTGTTTATTTTGGTTTCTTGTTCCTATTTTGCTTTATTTACTATCGTTGGTTTGCTATGAGAAAATCCAAAAAGATTTTGCTTTGTTTGCCTGTTTCCTTTTGTTCTTGTTTCCAATTTGAAAACACCAAAAATATTTGTTGTTCTTCTTTGGTTTTGTAAAGTTTATTGTGGACTTCAGCGGTCTTCGGTGGCTGGAGCTTGGTTTTCATTTCATATTATTCAAGCTACACAAGTGAAAGGCAATAATGACGATCTACGACAACTCGACTGTGGTGAGAGGCTGGTATGAACTCTATTTGTTTTCATTTTTGTACATATACTCATCCATGTGAGCATGCTTAGTTGGTTCATGTGAGGTATATGTCATTTAATGAAAGTCTAGTAGTTCATGATCTCTCATGTTTAGGTCCAATTTGTTAATATGAGTAGCATGTCATAAATATTTGCTTGCATTGGTTTATTCATAGATATGTATGATATTGTGGTATCCTCCTCTGAATAATTCATTTGAATCGACTTGGCATATGCTCACGCATGCATATGACTGAACAAAAGTCAATTAAGCCTCGATGATTTACTTTGCCTCAGAGTTCTTGTATCACTTTTATGCCTCCGTTAATTTATTTTGTCGCAAGCATGATTATGACAGTTATTGCTCTCTTGGTTGTCGCTTCCCAGTCTATTGCTAGCCTTCACTTGTACTGAGCGGGAATGCTGCTCGTGCTTCCAAACCCCTGAAAACCAAGTTATTCCAAAGTGTCCACCATAAATACCTATGCATGGCATTTCAAACCATTCCAAGTAAATTCTCATGTGCTACCTTTAAACCTTCAAAATACTTCCAATTTGTGTCAACGTTTTATAGCTCATGAGGAAGTATGTGGTGTTTTATCTTTCAACCTTGTCATTTACTCTTGACAGACTTTCACCAATGGACTAGTGGCACATCCGCTTATCCAATAATTTTGCAAAAAGAGCTGGCAACGGGGTTCCCAACCCCAATTAATTAACTTTCATCAATAATTCTCTTCACATGTTTTGCCCTGATTTATCAGTAAGCAACTTAATTTGCAAATAGACACTCCTCCATGGTATGTGAATGTTGGAAGGCACCCGAGGATTCGGTTAGCCATGGCTTGTGTAAGCAAAGGTTGGGGGAGTGTCATCCATAATGAAACTAAAGTACATGTGTAAACAAAAGAGAAGAGGGATGATTTACCTTGCTGGTAGAGATAACGTCCTTCATGGGAGCCGCTCTTGAAAGTCTGGTTGACGAGGTAGTTAGAGTGCCCACTACCATTCGTTGACAACAACAAACACCTCTCAAAACAATTTTACTTCTGTTTTAAAAATGAAAAGCTTTAGTGCATGTTAATCCCTGCTTCCCTCTGTGAAGGGCCAATATTTTACTTTTATGTTGAGTCACCATCCTTTCTTTGAGCACCTTCTTGAGAGCACAACTGTCATTCTTAGTATAATATGCTTGTCCCAAAATATAGTTAACTGTGGTATAGCTTTGATGCTTTTATCTTTGATAATCTTTACTTCTAGTCTTTCCATGAATTTCAGAGGTGCCTGGGCATTTATGTTTTGCTGTACAAATACGGGCAAGCGAGATACCACTTTATCATATCTTTTTATGAACATTGCAATCTTGCTAATAGACATGATTCATGATGCTTATTATTAATTTGTTGGTATCTTTTTCATGATTGACATAGCTATTAGATGACTTTATTTGCATGTATCTTATTACGAATTGCCTGAGTACTTGTCCATATCATGAGAATATTTACATCATATGAACAAATGTGTTCGTGAAAGTTCTTTTATTGCACTCAGTTGTTAACTGAATTGCTTGCGGACAAGCAATAAGCTAAGCTTGGGGGAGTTGATACGTCCAAAACGTATCTACTTTTCCGAACACTTTTGCTATTGTTTTGCCTCTAATTTGTGTATTTTGGATACAACTAACACGGACTAACGCTGTTTTCAGCGAGAATTGCCCTGGTGTCCTATTTTTGTGCAGAAACTCAACTTTCAGGAAAATCCCCGGGAATAATTGCAATGGGCCTATTTTCATAGAAGATGGACGGAGCCAGAAGACGAGACGGAGGGGGGCCACGAGGCGCCCACGCTACAAGGCGGCGCGGTGGGCCCCTGGGCCACGCCGGCTTATGGTGGCGGCGCCTCGGCCAGCCTCCGACGCTCCCCTCTGGACTACTTAAGCCCTCTGACCTAAAAACGCGAGGGGGTTCGACGAAATTGCCAGAAGACATCCAGAACTCCGCCGCCATCGCGAAACTCCGTCTCGGGACCAGAAACTCCGTTCTGGCACCTTGCCGGGACGGGGAATTGGAGGAGATCATCGCCATCATCACCACCGACGCCTCTCCATCAACCATCCATGCTTCCCCCAACCATGTGTGAGTAATTCCCCCGCTGTAGGCTGAAGGGGATGGTAGGGATTGGATGAGATTGTTCATGTAATAACATAAGATTGTTAGGGCATAGTGCCTAGTATCCGTTGTTGGTACTTTTATGATATTGTTGCAACTTGTTATGCTTAATGCTTGTCACTAGGGCCCGAGTGCCATGATTTCAGATCTGAACATGTTATCGATTCATGATGATATTCATTGCTTTATGATCTTACCTGCAAGTTGTATACACATATTGCTGTCCGGAACCCGAGGCCCCAAAGTGACAGAAATTGGGATAACCGAAGGGGAAGGCGGTGATATGAGGATCACATGTGTTCACGGAGTGTTAATGCTTTGCTCCGGTGCTCTATTAAAAGGAGTACCTTAATTACCAGTAGATTCCCTAGAGGTCCGGCTGCCACCGGCTGGTAGGATAAAAGATGTTGTGCAAGTTTCTCATTGCGAGCACGTACGACTATATACGGAACACATGCCTATGGTTGTTTAGTACTTGGATACTGTTTTATTACTATCTGCAAATGCCCTGCCTTGATTGTTACATGAGTTCTCTTATCCATGCAACGCCCGTTCATCCATCCATGTGCCTACAGTATTTTAATCCTGCTGTTTACTATAATCACTACTGCTGTCTTTGTTACACTACTTCTTATATTTCACTATCGCTACGCTATAAAACCATTGCTACTGATAAACTCTTGCGAGCAAGTCTGTTTCCAGGTGCAGCTGAATTGATAACTCTGCTGTTAAGGCTTACAAATATTCTTTGGCTCCCCTTGTGTCGAATCAATAAATTGGGTTTTACTTCCCTCGAAGATTGTTGCGACCCCCTATACTTGTGGGTCATCAGTCGCCTTATCACTGACAATGTGTTGGTCGCATATGAAAGTGTGCATGCGATGAGGAAGAGGAAGAAAGGAAAAAATCATGTGAATGCAGTCAAGCTAGATATGATGAAAGCATATGATCATGGTTAATGGCATTACTTGCAAGCGATGATGTTGAAACTTGGTTTCAGTGCAGAGTTTGTCAGGCTGATTATGAAGTGTGTGACCTCGGTGAGGTTCACGGTTAGGGCTAATGGGGAATTGCTTCCATATTTTATTCCGACCAAGGCCTCAGGCAGGGAGACCCTATCTCTCCATTATTGTTCTTGCTATGTGCGGAGGGTTTTACTACCTTGCTGAATCTTTTTGGTGGAAATCGTGTTGACAGAGGGTTCGGGTGAGTCCCCGATCGCCATGGATTAACCACTTGTTATTTGCTGACGATAGCCTGATCTTCATGAAGGCAAATGCGGCAAGTGCGAATAAGTTGAATGAGATTTTGGTCATTTACGAGAATTGCTTCGGTCAGTGTGTTAATAGAGAGAAAAGCTCTATTTATTTCAGTCCAAACACACCACACACGCTCCGGCAATCTCTGAATAATTTGATGGGTATAGCAGTGATACGTCTCAAACGTATCTATAATTTCTTATGTTCCATGCTACTTTTATGACAATACTCACATGTTTTATACACACTTTATGTTATTATTATGCATATTCCGGCACTAACCTATTGACAAGATGCTGAAGAGCCAGTTGCTGTTTTCTGCTGTTTTTGGTTTCAGAAATCCTACAAAGGAAATATTCTCGGAATTGGACGAAATCAACGCCCAGGGTCTTATATTTCCACGGAGCTTCCAGAAGACCGAAGAGCATACGAAGCGGGGCCACGAGGTGCCGTAACCATAGGGCGGCGCGGCCAAGGAGGGGCCCGCGCCAGCCTATGGTGTGGGCCCCTCGTCAGCCCTCCGACGCTGCCCTTCCGCCTACTTATACCCTCCGTCGCGAAAACCCTATTACCGAGAGCCACGATACGGAAATAGTTCCAGAGACGTCGCCGCTGCCAATCCCATCTCGGGGGATTCAGGAGATCGCCTCCGGCACCCTGCCGGAGAGGGGAATCATCTCCCGAGGACTCTACATCACCATGATCGCCTCCGGACTGATGTGTGAGTAGTTAATCCTTGGACTATGGGTCCATAGCAGTAGCTAGATGGTTGTCTTCTCCTCATTGTGCTATCATGTTAGATCTTGTGAGCTGCCTATCATGATCAAGATCGTCTATTTGTAATGCTACATGTTGTGTTTGTTGGGATCCGATGAATATGGAATACTATCTCAAGTTGATTATCAATCTATCATATGTGTTGTTTATGATCTTGCATGCTCTCCGTTGCTAGTAGAGGCTCCGGCCAAGTTGATACTTGTAACTCCAAGAGGGAGTATTTATGCTCGATAGTGGGTTCATGCCTCCATTGAATGCTGGGACGGTGACGGAAAGTTCTAAGGTTGTGGATGTGTTGTTGCCACTAGGGATAAAACATCAATGCTTTGTCTAAGGATATTTGTGTTGATTACATTGTGCACCATACTTAATGCAATTGTCCATTGTTTGCAACTTAATCTTCGGAAGGGGTGCGAGATGCTAACCCGAAGGTGGACTTTTTAGGCATAGATGCATCTCTGGATAGCGGTCTATATACTTTGTCGTAATGCCCAATTAAATCTCATATTACTCATCATGATATGTATGTGCATTGTTATGCCCTCTTTATTTGTCAATTGCCCAACTGTAATTTGTTCACCCAACATGCTATTTCTTATTGGAGAGACACCATTAGTGAACTGTGGACCCCGGTCCATTCTTTTACATCTGAATACAATCTACTGCAATCAACTCTACTGTTCTTCGCAAACAAACATCATTTTCCACACCATAGGTTTAATCCTTTGTTTACAGCAAGCCGGTGAGATTGACAACCTCACTGTTAAGTTGGGGCAAAGTATTTTGATTGTGTTGTGCAGGTTCCACGTTGGCGCCGGAATCCCTGGTGTTGTGCTACACTACACTCCGTCACCAACAACCTTCACGTGCTCCTTGACTCCCTCTTGGTTCGATAACCTTGGTTTCTTACTGAGGAAAAACTTGCTGCTGTACGCATCACACCTTCCTCTTGGGTTTCCCAATGGGCGTGTGCTTTACGCGTCATCAAGCAGTAGAGGCCTTTAATGAACGATATCTGGGTCTGCCTACGGCTATGGGCCGCATCACTAGTGGTACTTTCGACCACCTAGGGGAAAGGATTCGCAGTAAAATACAAAGTGGTTCGGAGAGGTTGGTGTCGAGTGTTTGGCGGGAGATTTTTCTGAAGTCAGTGATTCAAGCCATTCCTTTATATGCTATGTGCTGCTTCTTGCTCTCTAAAAAAATATGCAAACAGTTGATCTCTTATATGGCAAGGTATTGGTGGAGCAGCTCCATTGATCGGCGTTCTTTACACTGGATTGATGGGGACTCGCTCACAGCACCAAAGAGCAAGGGAGGCATGGGTTTTCGAAATATAGAGATGTTTAATCGAGCTTTACTTGGGAAGCATGGGTGGCGCCCCATCACACACCCGGAATCCCTGTGCGCTCGGGTTCTAAAGACGAAGTACTTCCCTAGAACTGAATTTATGCAAGCCACGGTCCCTACTAGAGCGTCCGCTACGTGGAGGGCCATTGTGGCCGGCAAACAGGCACTGTCTTGTGGCATAATTAAGCGCATCGGTGACGGGATTACAGTGTCCATCTGGAACGATAGGTGGATCCCTGGTTTGACGAGAGATGAAGCCCTCGGTGCGAATTTGGAGAACAAAGAACCTGATGTGCTCGTGATGGTTTCTGATATGATTGATACTGAAAACTGGTCATGGAATTCCGCTCTGGTCAGAAGGAACTTTGTGGCACCGGAGGTAGACGCTATATTAAACATACCACTTAGACGTGATGGTGGGGAGGATTTTTTGGCCTGGAATCTTGATAAGACGGGCACCTACTCTGTGAAATCAACGTACCACTCTCTAATGACGCGGAATGAGCTTGGTACTCTAGCGGAAGGGATGGTTACCGAGACTTCTAACTCTGAAAAACAGATGTGGAATAAGCTATGGAAGCTACGAGTGGTTCCTAAAGTGCGTGTATTTTGGTGGCGTGTACTACGTGGTATATTAACGATAGAAAGCACTCTCCAATATCGGCACATCACACCTCTAGCTCGTTGCAAAGTTTGCCTAGAGGCAAATGAGAATATGATGCATGCGCTCATCTACGTGACCATGCACAAAGATTTTGGATGGAGGCGAAAAGTCTGGTGGACCTTAAAGCTGCGGACCTTCATCCAACTACTCGGAACAAAGATATTCTTTGTGATCCACGGATTGACGAGGGAGATCGCTCTAAGATCATTACGGTGATGTGGGCGATATGGACCTCTAGGAACAATGTTGTTCATGACAAAACAAGTTTAGATCATGTTCAGTCTATGAAGCTGACTCGTGATGCTCTTGCCTTACTGGAGCTCCCTCGTCAGTTTGCAAATACTCTGCTAGGGTTTGGCTGGAAACCACCTGATGATGACTGGATAAAGATTAATACAGATGATGGTATCTCCTTTGATACAAGGATGGGTGGAGCGGGAGGGATTGCTAGATCACCGATCGGCTTCATTGGAGCGTGGAGCAAACCATACCCAGGTATAACAGATCCGTTAATCGCTGAAGCTTTGGCATTGAGGGATGGTGTCATTTTTGCCAAGCTCCGAGGTTTTGCGCGAGTGGTTCTTGAAGTTGATTGCTTGTAGATGGTCAATCTTTGGGACTCGCGCGCTGTTTCGCGCTCAGTAGTAGCGCCAATTCTTTCTGAAGTCAATGGACTAGCCTCGTATTTTCTTTCTTTTTGTATTAAGCATGTAAAGAGAGCAGTCAATGTGCCGGCTCACCTGGTGTGCAAGATATGCATGCGGGCGAGGAGATCACCAGGCTGTTGGATGAACTCAATCCACGACTTCCTCACTACGTCCTGCCGGGCCGATAGTGTTGGAGGGAGTGTGTTTGAATAAAGGCCCGAGATCTTATACGCAAAAAAACTACTAAATAACAACTTTTAGATTGCGATAATAATTATCACTAAATTACTGGATTTTGGCAAACAGCACTGCAAGTTTCAAAAATCAAAACCGAACAAAGCCATCCAAAAGTAATTGGGCTGGTCCAGAAAAAAGTGGCTGGGCCAAGACCGGCAAGATCGATATACACCATCCTATGCTCGGTACTCTCCCCGGAAACAAAGAAGCCAGAACCTGCCCCAATTCCTCGAATCCCAGAGGCCAAAACCCTCCTCCTCCCGTCCCCCACCGCCGGCCATCTCCTCCTCCGCCGATGGATCTCTCCACCGTGAACGCGGCGCTCGCCGCCAAGTCCTACCCCGACCTCGCCCCCATCTGCGACGACCTCTTCCTCCAGGTACGCGCGCACCCCTCTCCTCCGCCCCACCCGCCCGCGCAAGGGTTAGCGACGAAATCGTATCCCCAACTCCCCTCCCCTCCCCTCACGCGTTCCACGAATCGGCTCGCAGGTCGCGTCCCAGGGCGCCGCCACCGACGGCTGGCCCTACGCCGTCCACCTACTCGCCCACCTCTACCTCAACGACCTGTATGTGATTTGCTCCCCCCCCACCCCCCCTGTTTTTCTTAATTTTGCGCGTCCGGATTTGGGTTTCGACCTAGGGTTTATGTGCCAATGTTGCGCGGTCTGGGCGTGAGCAGGAACAGCGCGAGGTTTCTGTGGAAGACGGTGCCTCAGGAGGTGAAGGACGCGCATCCGGAGCTTGCCGCCGTCTGGAAGATTGGCCAGTGCCTCTGGAACCGCGACTACGCCGGCGTCTACACGAACGCACTGGGGTTCGAGTGGGGCCCTGAGATCGCTGATTTTGTGGCCGCCTTCGTAGGTATTTTGCTTGTGCTTTTTACTGTTTAGCATGGTTTATATTTGTTTTCTTCGCTAGTTGCATATTGTAGTGTAGCTTGGATTGCTTGTTTCTATGGAGCTCTGGTATTTTTATTTTGAGGTGAGGGCGGGGAGATGCAGATGAGTGGGTTGTATCGATGGAGTATTCATGGAGAAGATTTATCTGTGTAATTGGGCAAGATCCTAGCTGAATATGAAGGAGACATTGGTAGTAAACAACATGATGCAACAAATGGAAGTAACTACTTTGCTAGTTGTGTAATGTAGTTTAGTTTGGATTGCTTGCTTTGATGGACTTGTGGGAGCTCTGTTTAGTGGTGGGGATGGGGGGCAGGGAGATAAGTGGGTTATCTTTGTAGAGTATTCATGGAGAAGATTTATCTGCAATCGGACAAGATCCTCACTCAATATGAATCCGACACTGCTAGTAGAGGTTTGTTCTACTATGGTCTGGCTGTTGAAGCTTCCTACATATTGAAATATTGGTTCCCATAGATGGCTGTAACACCAGGTTTATGTCTCCAAGTATACACATGGTTTTGAACTTTTGATAGAGCTTAGATAAGAGATTTTTTTTTCCGTGCCTAAATACCGCAGATTTGGACAGTTTGTCTAATTAACAACATGATGCAACAAATGGAACACTTCAATGCATTCTTCGTTTGTTTGGAAAGAACAGTTATGCCAGCTGCAGTCCTTACGTGGCACTGATGTGGTATTTTTAATTGATATAGAGGTTATATGTTCTTTTATGAATCTTTACGCCAATTCCCTGTCCAAAAAGGTTGACTTCTGAACTTATCACGTGGTTGAAATTTCTCTGTTGCTTGCATTGTCATCTGGTCTTGTCTTGAAGTTTACTTGGAACTTTGGAAGTAATGTAGCATTGTTTTTGTTTGTCATTACGTTATTGCCTTACTGGTTAACTCAGAATTTGCACTTTTGTTTGCCATATGTAGAAAGCTACAGAAAGAGGATATTCGAGCTGTTGACTTCTGCATATTCCACAATCAGCGTTGCAGATGTGGCTCACTTCATGGGGATGAGCGAGGAGGATGCTACTAACTGTATGTTTTGAGAACCTGCTAGTTAATAGCGAACTTCCAAGTATTTTTTTTACGTATTGAGCATTCTAACATGTTCAGTTACTTGTTTTGTTTGAAGCATGCACACTGCATTTCTTCATCTTAGAATAGATCTTTCCGTATGAAGTGTTACCCTCATACGTAAAACAAACACTAATTTTGTTACCGAGTGAGGTGATTTCTTACAAAAGGTTAGTTTAGTTGTCTATTGAGTGTTGCTATCCTTGAGTAGCGTGTGTCACTAGCTGCATCATCAAACCTGAGCATATTGAGATGGCTACCTTCCTTCATATTTTATTTGAATACTTCTCTCTGAACGCATATTACTGGCCAGGAGGCCCAGATCCAGTTACCTCTTTCAGAAGTCCTAACCTTCTGATATCTAACTTACATTACGATAACAACAGACCATTCTTATTCTGTCCATCCATCTACTATTTAACCATCTACTGTGTATATATTTTACGTTCCTTTTGGTAGTGATATGATTATGATTTATTTGGATGCGCAAGTGCTCTGCTCCCCATTTAAAATATTGGTAGATTTGGATGTACGACCCCAAGGATTGGCACTTTATCATTTACCACCTCTTTCACTCTGGCATGTTGCCTGGGCCCTGGGACCTTACCTGGCGGTAAATCTTCAAGTGCCAATCTTTGGACTACGAAGTAAATAATGGATACCTGCTTAATTTTATGCAGGCGTAATGTTCTTGTGCTATAAGGTTGCATTTAATACATTGCCCTTGACATGCTGGCTGAAGTTAACAGAGTCGAAATTTTTCGTGTATGGCAACTAAATTCCATTTCAGGCTATCAAAAATGCTGTCCACATTTCTTCCTTGATTGGGCATTGGACATTCACAATGTTGTTTGCTTACCACATTATCGTTTAGAATGAGGATGTTCTAGAGAAGTCAAGTTCACTTTAGAGGATCAATTAAGCAGTGCTGATTTTTTGTTACCCGAATTTCCGAGCCATTGGTGGGCCCCAATCATTATTTATATATTTGTAGTTAAAATCTTCTTTTAGAAACATAGTTAGGAGTAATTTTTTTTCTGAAGTGATAGAATATAATAGCTTATGCCTACACAAATAGTCTTGGATTTTTATACAAAATAGTGAGAGGTATTATTTCAAGATATCCATGTCAACTTGCCGTTAAGAACCACTGTGCAGAGTCAGTGGTCATGTTGGATGCAACCAACTACATTTGTGTTTGCAGTTACACTTGAATTGTCTAGTGCATCCTGTGTTACCATTCCAATTTTACTTGATTAGTTATTCAATTATATTATTGCACAGTTGCTTTTCCTTGATCGATATCACACATATAAAATAGCTATGCACGTGTTTTTCAATTATATATATTGTTGAACAGCTGCTTTTACTTATTTCAGTGCAGCTGATGACAATTGTTTCCTTTTTCCTCGATGCAGATGCCGTGCAAAATGGTTGGAGTCTGGATGCGGCAGCCAAGATGCTTACCGTCACAAAACAAAAGCCGCAGACAAACCAGAAGCTCGATGCAAGCAAACTGCAGCGTTTAACTGAATGTGTTTTCCACCTGGAGCACTGATGTCCTGGCACCAGTTACTTTTTCTACTCTTAAGGCATAGTATTAATCATGCATGGTTACATAATACTGTATGACTAGATTGTGTTTTGGCTGGAAAGGAATCTCAGCCAGTACTTAATACGCTTCTGGGATTGTCTTCTGGTTACCGAGTTTGCCTTTTCTGTTTCATTTCCTTCTTATCACGGCAATTCGTGCAATCAAATGAACACTGAAGCGAGTGATGCTCTGCTTAGTTTGAACCAGAGGTTTGCGACGTCTGTTTTTGTTTTACTACCTCTGAAATATAAGCCTTAGCTTCCTAAAAAGGTCTATATTTTGGAACTGACGTAATAGATCATAATTGATCTAAGATCTGATGGACCTGTCGTTTTTCTTCATTAGTCATATTCCTTGAGCCTTGTTGATACAGTTTTGCCTTTGTTGTTTGCTTGTCGCAATTGGAATTTATATCATGACATTTCTATAAGCGTACATGATGCAACATTTGAAATCAACATATATGTATAGAAAAACGTCTACGCCTATTTTGATTATCCAGAAACAGTGTGTGGGCACAGACGCACCACAGTTTTCACGTGTGTCCTATCCACCCAATCTGGTAGAAGGATCAGGTGCTACATCACTATCCGTGATATCTTCAGTAGAACTCAGTTGCTGAGAGAGGTCAGTTGTTCGACTTAATTCCTGATACCTTCCAGTGGAGGCTCGGGTTTCTTAGTCTTCTCCTCGGCAGTGGGTTCTTGCAGTCTGTTCGCTCTTTCGTGGCGGAGCACCAGGAGCCCTCGTTGATCATCTCATCTGATCGGAGGGGTTCCGATGGCGGAGCCGGTGGCGACGTCTTCGGCAGGTAGCGGCAACATAGCGAGTGGATTGGGATGCAAAAAGGATGAATCCCTGGACGATATGCTTCAACGTCTAGGGTTTGACGATGGGAAGATTGACGATCTGGTCTTCGAAGAGGAGCATGAGGTTCCGAAGGAAGGGGTTAAGTGGCTTGCCCTAGCGCGAGTTCACACGTCAAATTACTTCAGCAGCCAGACCTTTGAACAGCACATGACGATGGCATGGAGTCCAGCGCGTGAGGTGGGGAAGAGTCTTGGATGGATGATAAAAAGAGACGGGATATATAGGATTAAAGAGATCACACATTCTTT